>NC_133651.1:181719336-182019336 GCF_009905375.1 Apium graveolens
TATTTCCTATTTATTTTTATTATAAAAATTCGTTTTAATTTCTGAAAATTCTAAAAATTAGTATTTTAATTCCGAAAATTATTTTTAATTCAGAAATAAATCTGAATTAATTAGTTAATTAATTTCAGTTAATTTTTAATCGATTAATTGGTCAATTAATTTGGAAATTAATTGATTAATTGATTTAATTAATTATTAATTGATTTTAATTAATTATTTAATTAGATATATTTATTTAAAAATGATTTAAAAATTCCGAAAAATAGTTTCGAGCTTTAAAATATTATTCTAAATTATTTCCAAGGCTCGATAATTAGTATAAAATTGTTTCGGAGCCAGAATTGGCAAACCGAACCCTGTTTATTAACCCGAAATTGATCCAACGACCCGTTTTAATTCCGAAAAATGTTTTAAAAATTATTTTAAATACCCGAAAGCCTATTTATGACCCGAGACTTCTTTATAAATAATATATCATTGATTACGTGATGTATTATGTGCTATATGTGACTTGTTGATTGACTATCAGTCTATATATTCGGTGTTTACTTGATTATTGCATAACTTTCAATCCGTTAATCGGATTTGGGTAAAACGAAGGGTAGATAGAAGTATGTGTTGAATAGAACTCTATGAGTCGATTATTGATAGATGTTTATGATATGTGAGCAGAAGAGGCAAGGCGTAGGAAAGGGAAACAGGTAGTTGAGGAGTAAGACGATTGAGATTGGAAGCGAGTGTAGAATAGTAAGCTAGTACCAGGCAAGTGTTCTGAACTTTCTTGAGATATTGTAGTACTTGATAATCCTGTGATATTGCAAGTGCTTTGAAGCACAGAAACCTAAACGCTGATTCCAGTTATTGATCTTGAGCCGTAACCTGATTCTTTCTAGACCATTGATTGTTGTATACCCAAACACGAACCACGAATCTACGATACTACTCCACAAATACATACAAACTAAATACCAAATGCTGAACTGAATTACTTATATACTCAATCCATGATATCTTATGCTTTGAAAGACCAAATCCTTGAAACCCTGAAACATTGATTCATTTGTTATCCAATTCTTTCATTACCCAGCATCCAAGCTTTGAAATTACCTTGTTGATCCTTACAAGGATTGAAACCCTTTCATTGTTAAACACTCATTGTTGTTAATGATTCTGGTTATTGTTTATTATTGCTTATTCTGTTATTATGTTAGAATTGGATTGTTTTTATAAAATTGTGGACCAGATTCGTGGTCAGACCATATAATGGTCAAGTTAGGCCAATGTGTGCCTTGGATCCAGTAGTTAGAACAATGTTGTGTGCCTTGCTCGGGGTTAGTGCGTGACTGATCAGCAGCCTAACCTTGGTTTTTAAATTAAAAGTATAATATCCAATTCTAAATCATAATCCATTGTTCACTTGATATCATAATCATGTTCTCTTGATGATCATTATTCTCAGTTTTGGTCATTGTGACTTGCTGAGCTAGTTAGCTCATTTGTGCGATGTTGTTTATATTCTTTCCAGTTAAAAAAGGAATTAGTTGGTAACGAGGATCCCCAGTCCAGCGCGAGAGCTAGGGGTTCAGGTTGAGAAAGCTGAGCTAGTAGGCTTCTTTTGCAATAATTTAAGTCTGTAAAAGTTTGTAATAAAGTTTAATACTCAGTTTGAGTTTGAATGATTGGGATTTGAACGGTATGTAATATAAGTAGATGTGTGGCTTGTGTGCATACTTTAACCTGTTGCGATTCGTGGTAGTTGGTAAATAGGGTCACTGCATATTATTGTTATATTTATTATTGTTATAAGCAGGTTAGAAATAAGGTGTGTATATGTGTGTGGACCCTAAACTTCTGACCCGGGTTTGGAGGGCGCTACAGGTTTGGTATTAGAGCTACAGGTTATAAGTCACTGACACAAACCTAGGTTGACGGGAATGGGTAGAGGGTTAGGATTAGAAGTAAGGAATAGAAAGATAGAACGTCGAGAGGTTGAGTGCTTCGGTATATCAGGTATTAGTGTAATTCACGTTATGGTTCGAGATTCTGATATTGCGATATGATTTCAGATAGCAGCGATGGCCGACTCTTTTATTCCCGTATCAGCTGATCACTCAGAGCCTTCAGTTGGAGTGCCATCTTCAGATCCACGTCATGTTGTTCCACCAGTGTTGGCTATACTACCTCCACCTGTGTTGCAGCCCGTACCACTGCAGGCTATTCCATCTCCAGGCATGAGGCCACCTGTCAGAGGACCCCCACCTGCTGATTTAGGCTTTACTAGTCATTCAGTCACAGGAGTACCTTTCCAGTTCTCTTCCTATCCTGTCCCATATCATCAGTTTGAGGCTTGCCTTATGGAGCAGCGATTCCTACAGGGTCAGATCCAGGAGTTATTGCATATCATGCATACCAGAGAGATGGGGAGTGGTGAGAGGCGACTTAGGGAGAGGTTCTTGGCATTTCGTAGAGCAGCTGCTGTGAGGATTGCTGAGGCTACACATGAGGACATCACTCCTGATTTCTTAGTGGAGTGGGCTAAGTGGGTTCTAGAGGAGCTTGAGGAGATTGGAGGTCCAGATTTGCCATGAGCCAGAGATTTAGAGATGGAGATGATGAGCAGTATTGTTATGGTTATGTAGTATGTACAGTAGTGTGTAGTGTGTATCAGTAGACTTTTGAGTTGTCTTTATAGACTAGCTATGATGACTAGTGAGTAGGTTATTGCACCCTTTTGCTTTTACTTCCGAAGCGTCTTTACGCTTGTACTACCTAAAACTTTTGATCTATATATATCAGTACCTTTTTCCTTTCCAGCACTGTCATTTACTTTATTGCAGTTGTTTTACCTTACCTTATCTATTGCACCAGTTATACCCCTGTGATACAATGTACCCTGTTTTCCATGACTATTTATATTCTGTAAAGAAGCATGCAATTTACTTAGTTACAACTATTTTTAAAAAGAGATACCTCTTTTTTTACAAAACTTTTCTTTTATACAAAGATTTGATTTAAAAGCTGAATAAGTTGTTTGATTCTTTACAGAAAATGCCTCCCAGAAGAAATCCCTGCACCAACACCCAGAATGAAGAAACTAACAACAATAACAACCAAGATGATACAAACCCAAATGTGAACCCAGGACCCATAGACCCAGCAATAGCCCAGATTCTTCAAATCTTGGCCCAACAAACAGTTCACCTGGCACAACAACAACAAAGGCAGACCAACCCCCAGGTAACTTTCAAAACTTTTCAGGCAGTAAACCCACCAGAATTCAAGGGTTCCTTAGAGCCAATTGAAGCAAATGTGTGGTTAAATGAAATAGAGAAGGCATTTGCCTTAGTGAAAGTAAAGGAGGAACAGAAGGTTGAGTTTGCAAGTTACTATCTGAAGAATGAAGCCACCTATTGGTGGAAGATGGTGAAGACATTGGAAGGTACAGATGTTATTACTTGGGAAAGGTTTAAGGAATTGTTTTTAGAAAAGTATTTTCCTCAGTTTGTTTAGGATCAAATGGAGCTGAAGTTTTTAGAATTAAAGCAAGGGAACATGTCGGTAACAGATTATGAGGGTAAATTTGAGGAATTGTCAAGGTATGTACCGTCGTATGTGGATACTGACAGAAAGAAGGCTAAAAGATTCCAGCAAGGTTTGAAACCCTGGATCAGAGGGAAGGTAGCCATTTTTGAATTGGATACCTATGCAGGAGTAGTACAAAAGGCTATGATCGCAGAGACAGAGAGTGAGATGTTCCAGAAGGAGAAAGAAAGCAAGAAAAGGAAAGTTGAGGGAAGTGAGGGTCAGTCACAACCAGGGAAGTTTCCAAATTTTAAGAAGGGCAAGTTTCAGTCAGGGAGAAATTTTAATTTCAGGAAACAGAATGCAGGAGACGGAGGCCAGAGCAACCGTCCAGTTAATACAAATCAGCCAAATCAGTTGAGACTAACTTTTCCAGACTGTCAAGTATGTGGAAAGAAGCATGGAGGAGTTTGTAATAAGTTGAATGTGGTATGTTTCAAATGCAACCAGAAAGGGCACTATTCGAGGGACTGCCGAAATTAGCCTGCAAGAGAACCAGCAAGTAAGGATCAGCCTATCCGGAATCCAGCAGTAAAGGTTCCAGCCATTAGATTTACGTGCTTTAAATGTGGAAAGCCAGGACATATGGCCAGGGATTGCAAGACATCAGCCCCGGTCAGTAATGCATTAAGGATTATGGGATCTACCCCAGCAGTGAATGAGACTCCAAGGGCTAGAGTTTTTGACATGTCGGTGAAGGATGCGATCCAAGATACGGATGTTGTGGTAGGTACGCTTAATGTGAATTCCTTATGTGCCAAAGTGTTAATAGATTCGGGAGCAACTCGATCGTTTGTTTCACAAGATTTTGTTAGTAAGTTAAATTGTCTAGTTGAGTGTTTAAATGAAATAATGACTGTGGAATTAGCAAATCAAGAACGTGTATCTGTTAATCAAGTTTGTGGGAATTATGAGATTGAGATTTCTGGTAGTAAGTTTTGTGTAGATTTGATACCATTTAAGTTAGGAGAATTTGACGTTATATTAGGGATGGATTGGTTATCTAAGCACGATGCCCAGATAAATTATCAAAATAAGAAGGTAATGGTGAAGACGCCTGATGAAAGGATAATAACGTTCAAGGGTCAAAAACAAGTAAAGAAGTTTTTAACGATGATTCAAGCCAAAAAGTTACTACGACAATGATGTGAGCATTTCATGGCATATGTGATTGACAGAAGTCAAGAACCAACAAAACTTGAAGATATTCCAGTTGTGAATGAATTTCCAGATGTATTTCCTGACGAGTTACCAGGACTTCCTCCAGATAGAGAAATTGAATTTGCGATCGACTTAACACCTGGAACAGAACCAGTATCCAAGGCCTCGTACAGAATGGTGCTTGTTGAGATGAAAGAGCTAGCGAAGCAATTGCAAGAGCTGTTAGAGAAAGGAGTAATCAGACCCAGTGTGTCCCCGTGGGGCGCACCGGTATTATTTGTCAAGAAGAAAGATGGAAGCAATAGACTGTGCATCGACTATAGGGAGCTCAACAAGCTGACAATCAAGAACAAGTATCTGTTACCCAGAATTGATGATCTGTTCGACCAGTTGAAGGGAGCCAAGTATTTCTCCAAAATTGATTTAAGATCAGGATATCATCAACTAAAGATCAAGCCAGAAGATATACCAAAGACTGCTTTTAGAACAAGGTATGGACATTACAAGTTTTTAGTGATGTCTTTTGGGTTGACCAATGCCCCGACAGCGTTTATGGACCTGATGAATAAAATTTTCAAGGAGTATTTGGATAAGTTTGTTATTGTATTTATAGATGATATTTTAATCTATTCAAAGACGGAAGAGGATCATGCGGAACATGTGAGAACGGCTTTGGAGATTTTAAGGAAAAAGAAGTTATATGCTAAATTCTCGAAGTGTGAGTTTTGGCTACAGGAAGTTCAGTTCTTAGGGCACATAGTTAGTAATGAAGGGATCAAAGTGGACCCGGCAAAGATCGAGGCAATTACGAATTGGGAGAGACCGAAAACACCCACCGAGATAAGAAGTTTCTTAGGATTGGCGGGATATTATCGTCGATTTGTTCAAAATTTCTCGAGGATTGCCACACCATTAACAAAGCTTACACGAAAGAATGAGAAGTTTATATGGAACGACAAATGCGAGGAAAGTTTTCAGGAGTTGAAGCGACGATTGATCATGGCACCTGTTTTGTCACTTCCAGATGATCAAGGGAATTTCGTAATTTATAGTGATGCTTCTCACAAAGGATTAGGATGTGTTCTAATACAGCACGAAAAGGTGATTGCGTATGCGTTAAGGCAATTGAAACCACACGAACAGAAGTATCCTACTCATGATTTGGAGCTAGCAGCCATAGTTTTCACTTTGAAGATTTGGAGACATTATTTGTATGGAGAAAATTGTGAGATTTTCATGGATCACAAAAGCTTAAAGTACATATTCACACAGAAGGAACTTAATATGAGACAAAGGAGATGGTTAGAGTTGATCAAAGACTATGATTGCTCGATTAATTATCATCCCGGTAAAGCGAACGTGGTAGCAGATACATTGAGTCGGAAGGAAAGGTTGAATGTGTTATCAGTACCTGAAGAGATATATAAGGAATTTCAGAAATTGGAATTGGAGATTAAAGTTTGCAAGCCTGAGGAAGTGAAAGTATACAGTATGACTTTCCAACCAGAATTATTTGAGAAAATAAAGGAATGTCAGAAAGATGTAATGGATCAAGATATAAATCGTTTGTTAGGTGAAGAGTTATGCACGCAAAAGGATGATCAAGGTATTCTGAGGTTTTCATCTAGAATTTGGATTTCACCAGTGACGGAGCTGAAAAATGAAATTTTACAGGAGGCACATAATTCAAGATATTCCATCCATCTAGGGAGTACCAAAATGTACAGAGATTTAAAGAAGAATTATTGGTGGCCAGACATGAAGAGAGAAATTGCGGAATGGATTAGCAAATGTTATACCTGTCAGAGAGTTAAAGCAGAGCATCAGAGACCAAGTGGATTGTTACAGCCATTGGAGATTCCAGAGTGGAAATGGGAACATATTGCCATGGATTTCATAGTTGGATTACCAAGGACAAGGGCTAATCATGATGCCATTTGGTTATAGTGGATAGACTTACCAAGTCATCTCATTTTCTTTCTATAAATGAAAGATTTTTGCTCGACAAGTTGGTCCATATGTACCTGAAGGAAATTGTAGTTCGTCATGGAGTTCCTGTGTCTATTGTATCTGATCGAGATCCAAGGTTTAATTCAAGATTTTGGAAGAGTTTTCAAGAATGTTTAGGAACAAGACTGAATATGAGTACGGCCTATCACCCCCAGACGGATGGCCAAAGTGAAAGAACGATCCAGACAATCGAGGACATGTTACGTGTTTGTGCTATTGATTTCAAAGGAAGTTGGGACGAGCATTTACCCCTGGTAGAGTTTGCTTATAACAACAGTTATCACGCCAGCATTGGGATGCCACCCTATGAAGCCCTTTATGGTCGCAAATGTAGATCTCCAATATATTGGGACGAAGTAGGAGAACGCAAGATACTTGGACCAGAACTGGTACAGCAGACAAAGGAAAATGTTGAAATTATCTAGAAGAGATTGATAGCCGCACAATATCGTCAGAGGAAATATGCAGATCAGTCAAGGAAAGACATGGAATTTGAAGAAGGAAGCTTGGTATTACTGAAAGTATCACCATGGAAAGGACTAACGAGGTTTGGAAAGAAAGGGAAGCTAAGCCTAAGATATGTCGGACCTTTTGAGATTTTAAAGCGCGTTGGCAAAGTAGCTTATGAGTTGGCGTTACCACCACACATGGAGCACATTCACAATGTTTTTCACGTATCGATGCTCAAGAAATATAATCCAGACTCCAGGCATGTAATAGAATATGAGCCAATAGAGCTTCAGGTAGATTTGTCATATGTAGAGAGTCCGATAGAGATTCTAGAAGAGAGAGAGAAAGTATTGAGAAATAAAGTGGTAAAGTTAGTAAGAGTATTGTGGAGAAACCCAAAGGTTGAAGAGTCAACCTGGGAGTTAGAAAGTGATATGAGAGAAAAGTACCCTCATTTGTTTTCTTAGGAGATTCTGAGGACAGAATCCTTTTAAGGGGGGGAGGATGTAATATCCGGGATATATCGTGTAATTCTTTTGCTATTAAATAATTATTATGTGTGTTTAGTATCTATTCTGTGAGTTAATTGTTAAATGTTATCTGTACTTGGATATTCAAAAATAATATTAATTGAGTATTTTAATTTTTATATGTCCAAAATTAAACATAGATAATTGTCATATCTTCCTAATTATTTTTATGTTGATATATGGATTTATAAGGATCATATGAAATTTATAAAATCTTTTTCCGAGTATTTAAAATCTATTTTATAAAAACGGGAACCAATCGACGTCATCCGTTGTTACGTTTTTGGAACCCGAAACTCTTCCGAGAACTCCTTCCTAACCCAATTGTAATATTCTGAGCATATTCCATGTTTCGACTTTTTCGATCCGGCGTACGGTTTGTTCTGCGCGGGTCCCGGCGCAACATTTTCGATACAATATTCATTTCGGTAAAACAATAAAACCCGTATTTTCGATAAACGGGAGCTTTTTATTAAACTATCCCAATTATCACTTCGTCGTACGTGTAACCAGGCGCTGAGACCAAGACCGCAGTACAAATTGTACTGATTTGGATAATTATCCCGAAAACCGATACCGTTTGGATCAGTTTTTATAAATAAACGTGCCGTTTTATATCCGGAATGATCCAACGGGATACTAATTTTCCGTAATTATAAATAGCCTTTTTCCGTATTTTATTTCGTATCAAAATCATTTGCAGATAGTTAATTCTATAATTTTCAGAGAAAAACCCTAATTACATAATCTGTTCTAAGAATCAAACAGCAAAACGAAGGCGTTACCGATCTCTTTTTTCAAAGCTTGAGTAACCAAAACGAAGGATTTGAAGTGTTCTATCAGATTCTGAGCTTTGTTTCACTGCAGAATCAAAGGTTTATTTTCTAAAAATTTAATTATTTTCGAATTAAATTTATTAAAAATATAAATTTTTGTTCTGATGATTATTTGTATGATCTGATGATTGCATGTTGTAGAGCTTGTTTTCCTGATGATTTTGATATATTATACGTCTGATTTGGAGTTCAATAACATGTTCAAATTTGAGTTTGATTTTTGAATTTTAAAATTAGGGTTTATAACCTGTATGAATGTTCTTAATTGAAATTTGGGGGTATCTAATTCTGAAATAGATTGATGTTGTGGTATAGTGTATTGTATTCTCTGTGAAATTTGCAATCTAGTCGTACAAGTTTCATGAATCAATGAGGTCTGTAGAGAAGGGAGTTGTGTTTTGAAGTTTACGTCGAACCCGCCGGAAACCGGCGAGTTTCTTGATCAAATTTCGGCCAAGTCTGGGGTTATTAATGAATTTTGATTGCAGATATAGGTTCCTGGTGTTGTGTAGTTTAATTCTGGAGGTGATGGTGGTGGGAGGATGCCGGAGGTGAGTTCTCCGGCCACCCCCGACTTTTCCGGCGACTGGAACTGCAAAATTGCAGTTTGGTCCCTGTACTTTTGAAAACGATGAAGTTTGGTCCCCCATGTTTCCAGACTTTGCAAAAATTGTATTCCTGTTTTAAAAATGTTTAAAAATCATATTTTCCTATTTTTTTATTATAAAAATTCGTTTTTAATTTCTGAAAATTCTAAAAATTAGTATTTTAATTCCGAAAATTATTTATAATTCAGAAATAAATCTAAATTAATTAGTTAATTAATTTCAGTTAATTTTTAATCGATTAATTGGTCAATTAATTTGGAAATTAATTGATTAATTGATTTAATTAATTATTAATTTATTTTAATTAATTATTTAATTAGATATAATTACTTAAAAATGATTTAAAAATTCCGAAAAATAGTTTCGAGCTTTAAAATATTATTCTAAATTATTTCCAAGGCTCGATAATTAGTATAAAATTGTTTCAGAGCCAGAATTGGCCAACCGAACCCTGTTTATTAACCCGAAATTGATCCAACGACCCGTTTTAATTCCGAAAAATGTTTTAAAAATTATTTTAAATACACGAAAGCCTATTTATGACCCGAGTCTTCTTTATAAATAATATATCATTGATTACGTGATGTATTATGTGCTATATGTGACTTGTTGATTGACTATCAGTCTATATATTCGGTGTTTACTTGATTATTGCATAACTTTCAATCCGTTAATCGGATTTGGGTAAAACGAAGGGTAGATAGAAGTATGTGTTGAATAGAACTCTATGAGTCGATTATTGATAGATGTTTATGATATGTGAGCAGAAGAGGCAAGGCGTAGGAAGGGGAAACAGTTAGTTGAGGAGTAAGACGATTGAGATTGGAAGCGAGTGTAGAATAGTAAGCTAGTACCAGGCAAGTGTTCTGAACTTTCTCGAGATATTGTAGTACTTGATAATCTTGTGATATTGCAAGTGCTTTGAAGCATAGAAACCTAAACCCTTATTCCAGGTATTGATCTTGAGTCGTAACCTGATTCTTTCTAGACCATTGATTGTTGTATACCCAAACATGAACCACGAATCTACGATACTACTCCACAAATACATACAAACTAAATACCAAACACTGAATTGAATTACTTTTATACTCAATCCATGATATCTTATGCTTTGAAAGACCAAATCCTTGAAACCCTGAAACATTGATTCCTTTGTTATCCAATTCTTTAATTACCCAGCATCCAAGCTTTGAAATTACCTTGTTGATCTTTACAAGGATTGAAACCCTTTTATTGTTAAACACACATTGTTGTTAATGATTCTGGTTATTGTTTATTATTGCTTATTCTGTTATTATGTTAGAATTGGATTGTTTTTATAAAATTGTGGACCAGATTCGTGGTCAGACCATATAATGGTCAAGTTAGGCCAATGTGTGCCTTGGATCCAGTAGTTAGAGCAATATTGTGTGCCTTGCTCGGGGTTAGTACGTGACTGATCAGCAGCCTAACCTTGGTTTTTAAATTAAAAGTATAATATCCAATTCTAAATCATAATCCATTGTTCACTTGATATCATAATCATGTTCTCTTGATGATCATTATTCTCAGTTTTGGTCATTGTGACTTGATGAGCTAGTTAGCTCATTTGTGCGATATTGTTTATATACTTTCCCGTTAAAAAAGGAACCAGTTGGTAACGAGGATCCCCAGTCTAGCGCGGGAGCTAGGGGTTCAGGTTGAGAAAGCTGAGCTAGTAGGCTTCTTTTGGAATAATTTAAGTCTGTAAAAGTTTGTAATAAAGTTTAATACTCAGTTTGAGTTTGAATGATTGGCATTTGAACGGTATGTAATATAAGTAGATGTGTAGCTTGTGTGCATACTTTAACCTGTTTTGATCCGTGGTAGTTGGTAAATAGGGTCACTGCATATTATTGTTATCTTTATTATTGTTATAAGCAGGTTAGAAATAAGGTGTGTATATGTGTGTGGACCCCAAACTTCTAACCCGGGTTTGGAGGGCGCCACAATAAGCACCTACATACTAGCTATAGTGTCACCACACAAATGTCTATGAGAACAGACAGCCTTCATAATGAAGCAATCATAGTATGTACCGATCTTTGCGGATTATTAATTACCAGTTAGTAATCCTACGACCAGGAACTATTTAAGTTTAGAGTTATCATCTTTTAGGTCTCATTATTATGATCTCATCACAATCCATAAAAAACTTTACTCTAAACTGTGGTATATCTTATTTAAACACTTAAAATAGATAAAGCCCGCAATAAAAACAAAACAAGTCTTTTATTAATATCAATGAAATCAAAACAGATTACACAAAAGTTATTCCTAAATCCTCATACATGATTGGACTTAGGACACATCTCTTTCATCTCCGAGTAAGCTTTATTATTACAATTAAGTGTCTCACTTAATTAATGATTAATGGTGGATTATCATATAAGTAAATTTCTATGGTTGTGTCTTGATATAACTATATATATTTTGTATTTACTTCCGCAATTTCCTCCAC
Source organism: Apium graveolens (assembly GCF_009905375.1). Classification (NCBI taxonomy): domain Eukaryota; kingdom Viridiplantae; phylum Streptophyta; class Magnoliopsida; order Apiales; family Apiaceae; genus Apium; species Apium graveolens. Next base: position 181,730,996 of record NC_133651.1, read on the forward strand.
CATCAAAGTCAATTACTCAGTAATTGTTTCATGTTCAAAGTCAAATTCGCTAAGTTACCTCATTCATACGAGTGTGTTAAACCTATCTCTGAATAGTGAAGCTATAAAAACCAGAAGAAATTATGTAACACAATTCATCATACACTTAGTTTTATTGCGCACATCTCACACTTACTCTCTCTCACAAGCTATTCACATCATGACAACTTCTGAAGTTTCACCACTCTTCAGTCAAACCACAATCATTCATGGAAACACATTTGGCACTAACAATTACTTATCTCTGCTTACACATCTGCAGCTACCATCATATTTTCATGATATTCAGGATTTTCTTCTTCTATGTCCAATTGGGTATGCTCTCACAAATCCTGTTAAGGTGTCATACAGGGCTGTCATGTAGGTCTGGAACACAGCTGTGGTAAATCCAACACATACTGGATTTTCCTTTGAGTATAAGGACCAAAGATATGAAGTTGATGCTGATATTCTGCTTCAAGCCTTGAGATTGCCTGCTTTTGATGGTGCTCCTGATAGTCATACCACTGAGCAACTGTTTGATATGCTCAGGACTTTAGGCTATCAAGGAGAAATCACAACCATTGGGAAACTCACCAGGACCAAATTGAAAAGAGAGTGAAACTTTTTCTTTGACTGCATTAGTAGATGTTTCTTGAATAAGACAACAAACTTTGATGCTCTTCCATCCACTTCCCTGAGAATTGGGTACTCTCTTCTTAACTCTGCTAATTTTGATTATAGTAATAATATATTACAGTTCATAATTGCTAGAAGAGCAGATGCTTCAGGAGTAATAGGGTATACTAGGTTTTTGCAACTGATTTTCAATTTTATATGCCCTAATGCTATGTTTGATGATAATGAATTACTCCCTGTTTTTTAAATTTCTGAAAAAACAATCACTGATCATATTAAAAGGGATGAAAAGAACAAATTTTTAGGACCACCCTTTCTTCCTAGAGAGGTCAGGCAATTTCTGTTAAGAAATAGACCTACTCCTACACAAGTGTCTGCAAATCCTGATGCTGGCACCTCTGTCACAGTTCCTGATGCTAAGACTCAAGAAATCACCCATCTTGATTTTTACCCAAGCATTTCTTCTTTCAAAACAGCAAACACAACAAGCCTTTAAATTAGCCTCCTCTGTTGTCTCTCAAAAGACATCAGTTGTAACAAAGAAAAGGTTGTTTAAGAAATCTGTCACATCTGGATAAAAAGCTAAACAAGTCTCACTAAGTGAGAGTGAGAAGAAAGAAGACTTCTTTCCAATCAGGAAAAGAAGACTGATCATTCAAGAAGATTCTGAATCAGATGATCATATCCCAATAGGGTCCCTGTCAAAAATCAAGACATCCATTGATCAAAATCCTGATGACTTGATTGACACTACTGGAATCATGGAGCCAACTACTGATGCTAGTGCTCTGCTTGACAAGCTTCCAGTAATAGAAGCAACTGCTAAATACAAGAAAACTGCAAAGAGTCTGTTAAAAAGAAGAAGTGAAGAAGTAGTTGGATACATCATAAAGAAGAAGAAGACTCGGCCTCTTGACAAGGATGATGGTACACAAGAACCTAGGTCTCGAAGGGATTTAGCAACTGCAACATATCTAGTCACACAAGAATCATCTTCTCAAAGGGAAGATATAGACACTGAGGCTGCACAGATCATTGTTAATATTACTTAGAGTGATCTTCTTGCTGACTCTGTTCAACTACTCCAAGAAAAGAAAACTCATCAGGAGATACTGTCACATGTGGATGCAATCATTGATGATCCTATTTTTGAGAAGAGCACACAAGAACCTTCACCAAGCATTGCTGAAGTAGCTCAAATGTCTCAGACTCCACAAGAACCATCAGTTCAAAGTACTAATGTTGGTCTTTCAACTTCTCCTGATAGATTAAATCCTGATGATAGAACAGCTCCTACTGAGAATCATCCTTCAACTGCACTAGCTACAATTGATGATCCATTACTAGTTGCTAGTTTGAAAAAGCATCCTGATATGCTGTTTTTTCCTCCACTTTCATCACTTCCACTTGAGGAATCATCTTCAGGTATTGCTAACTTCTCATATATTCTCATATTTGTATGATTATAAATAGTCTCTTCTTTGAGATTACCTCTATTTATATGACAAGCCTACAACTCTTCTCAGCCATCTCTTATTTCTTTGCTATATGTGTGATTGAGCCTTTCTGAAAGACTGTGTGAAAATATCAGATTTAAAATAAAAAAAGAGAAAAAAATATTTTGAGTGGCAGTCTCCTATACTGGCAATAGGAGAGGTAGTTTTGAGACAAGAATCTTATAAGTTTTTCTTTACTTATAAAGTTTCTTCTGTGAGAATAATATTACTCTTAAAAGTAATATGTTGTGTGAGAAGTGATGAGATCACTTGAAAAGAACAGAGAGATTTAGGTGTTACTATGTTCCTGTTTCAGGATCACATCAGCCACAAGCATCTCTTGCAAAGAATCTGGATAAAGGCAAGGCAATTCTGCCTGATTCTGCACATTCTTCTGATGGCTTGTCTGACTCTGACAATGATAGTGATGACGATGATTCTGATTCAGCTTAGCTTAAGTCTGCAATTGATGCATTTAAGAAGTCTAATGTTGGTTCTTCTTCGTACTTCACTGAAAATCCTTTTTATTACAATCCTGATGCTGAGTATTTTAGACAGACATAATGGGATTATAAATGGAGACTTGCAAATACTTCTATCTCATCTATTGTTGGCCTGGAACACATTCATCGTGCCTATGATGAAATTCAAACTCCTGATCTGAAGTTGCATCTTAAGGCCTCAACCATTTCTGTTAAAGGAATTTACTCTGAACTTGATGAAATGAAGAAGTCTCATGTTGGTGTCAAAGAGAAAATTGATTGATTTTTGCTTCACACACCTAACTCAGCTGAAATCAAAAGTGTGAAAAATACCATGAAAGATGTTGTTAAGTCTCAAGACAGCATGGCCTCCAGACTTTCCTCCTTAGAAGACAAGGTTTCTTCTATATGTGACAAACTGGATGCTCTGTTTTTCTCTTCTTTCAAATACTGATGCCAAAAAGGGGGAGAAGAGAGTTGCTACAAAATGTACACCAGATTCTATTCAGACAAAGGATAAAGATATTGATGATGATGGTGATAAGAATAATCCAGTTACAGATGTTCAAATTCTTCTACTGCTCAACAACTTCAACATTCCAAGAAGAATGATCCTTCGGGATAAAGAAAGTCTACTAGTGCTTATAAAGCCAAGCACAAGACTACTGCTGGTGCTCCTGAGGATGATGATATTACAATCTCAAATTTAGCAGAAGTTAAAGGGATGTTCTTTCCTTACAGACATACGGAAACTGGTGAAGAGATTTCCTTGTACTACAAAGACAAGAAGTTTGAGCAAAAGAATGCTAGGAGTGCTCTTGGGTATATAACTGAAGAATTTCCTGATCTAACACCTGAAGAAGCAGTTATGCAACAAAAGGAGATTTTGGCTCAAATTAAAGCTGAAGCTAACACTTCTAAAGGAAGAGCAAAAAGAGGTGGTAGATCTGCAAGAGCAAGAGGAAGAAGAAGAGGAAGAGGAAGAGGTGGAAAAACTTCTAGATCAATTCAAGTGACCGCATTTAACTCTACTTTTCTGAATTTTCTATCCAAAGAAGGTTATGTTCCTGTACAAGGAAATGAAGAAGATAAAGAAGTTTAGAATCCAGAAGAGTTGATTATACCAAGGAAGAAAAGATCAGCCACTGACATTGATCAAGCTGATACAACAAATCAGAATGTAACTCTTGATGCAGACACAAATCCTGAGGTAAAAGCAGATCCTGATGCTGTGAACCTGATAACTGATTTTAACTCTGATGAAAAAGTGATCAAAGCATTAAATGAGTCAGCTCCTTCTCTAGTAATCACTCCTCATATTTCAGAGGCTAATGAAAAAGAAAAGATTGATAGAAGGAAAGCTGATCAAGCATGAAAAGAATATTTGCAGAGAGTTTTAAAATCAAAGAGGGAGCTACGGCATAAAGCAGAAGGGAAGACTGATGATTTGTCTTCAAACTATGCTCATCTGGTCAAGAAGAATAGAAGATGGAAGACATCCATGTATTCAATTATTCTAAAGGGTTCAAGCATGTTGAATTTGTGTCAGCTGGGTTAAGAGATTCTATCTCAGAACAGGAAGATGTTGATAAGTCCATCAAGAAGCCTTCTTGGGTGGTATACAATGAAAAACTGAAACTTATCAAATCTCGAACCAGAGGAGGCATTGGTCATTCCAGTATGGAGATCTTAGAATCTGATCTGCTGGATACAGATACTCTGACAGAAAATCTTGGTGAAAGAATTTCTCCTTCACATCTTGAGAAAGTTAAAACTGTGAAGATTGTTCATAGAAAGATAAATGATAATGATGTCAGAGAAGAGATTCTGTACTTTTCCAGGGATGGTAAAGTAAAAAGCTTTACATTGTAGCAACTCTTAATGAAGACTGTGACAGAATTGAAATACATTCACTATCTTCTTAGAGTTGAGAACAAAGTCACCAGAAATGGTCTTCTATGATACTTGAAGTGATCAGAAGAAGAGTTATGATAAAAGAAGATAAATAAAATTGTGATTATGTTCCTAAGTACAGAACTTATACTGGTCAAGAAATGCAGATAAAAAATGGAGCTGCAGTGCTACAAGTTTTTCTCAATAGTCCTCAGTTATCCTTCAATCCTGATCATGAAGATGTCAGTTTAAGCTTCATGTTGATTGGTGATCTTGAGATAAGCAAAAGCTCAATTTCTAAGTTAAGATTAACTATCTATCAGCTTGGAGAAGACACTGAAGAGAAGAGAGAGTTGAAGAAAAAGCTTGTTAAAGTCCTACAAGACAAGGAGGAAGAAAGATTGAAGAACTTTCTTGGAACAACTGTCAGTTATCTAAAGATACTGAAGTAAGCTTTACTCCTTGTACATTTTATAGATTGATTTTGGCATCATTGAGAATGGAATTTATGCTTCATTGCATTAAGCATAAATTGGGGGAGATTGTTACATATTGAATTTTCAATGATCAGAAGAAGTTTAGGATCTGGCTGTTCGGGTGTCATCAGGATTTGATGTACCGTCAGGATTTGGTATGTCATCAGCATTTGTATGACATTAGTATTTGAAGACAGTCAGCATTAGAGGATTTGTTATGTTCCTTATAATGTGGAGCAGATATCTGTTACGTCTGAGTTATAGGACTTCATCTGTTTAGTTTAAGATATGTATCAGTTTCAGTTAGTTTTTAATAATGCATATCTTAGATTAATCTGTTATAGCTGTGTAGTATATAAACACAGTTTAGGTCATCACTTAGTGTTCACACTCGAGGATCATTCGAACTAGCAGTTCTCAAGAACATCAGTATTTCTTGAGAGGATTTTGTAACAGTTTTTATCAGAAATATAAAAAAATGTTATATTTTATTACTTGTTCGAAACATTTATACAATTGTATCCAACCCCCTTAAACAATTGTATCTTTACTAGGCAACATTATCCATCATGTTGCACGCATTAGGTACCCTATGTTGTGTGTATTTGTATCTGTTATGATCTCGGTATGAATTATCCTATCCCCTCGTTGCTTCAGCCTTACTTATTTTTAAATTGTTGTTTTATTATAAATTTTTGATTATTTATTTTTGATCTCTTGATTTATAAACTGTATTCCAAATCCGTACTGGGCGTTTGGCTCATGTCGTATTCTTTTTCTGGCAGGTGCTTAGGGGGAATCTGGGACTGTGTGATGGAGAGCTACCACATTTATTGATTAGGATTTCGGGCTTTATTAGTATCTAGATTTAATTATTTATTTAGAGATTTCAGCATTTATATTATTGGTTTAGACAGCTTAGAGATTTAATATTATTTTGGAGATTTTAAATTGTTTAATTATTGTTTAGAAATATATTAGTGCTCTGTTTGCAGGTTTACGGATTTTAAGTAATATCTCCTTCTATTTAAAGAAGGGGGTGTTACACGGGATCTGTTTAGCTCGAATATATCCTTTATTGTATTACAATTTATACGGCGATAATTCAGTCAAATGATAATTAACAACATTAGTGTATTCTGAGAAAAATATACAATAAAATGAAAATATTTGTTTGAACTTTAAAGTCATTTAAAACTCCAAAATTATAATAATGATGATAAACATGATTGTTATTTACCAATAATCTATATATGAATAATTTGTAAAGGGGGGGAGTTGAATACAAATTATGTTTCTCAATTTTTTCTTCGTGAACAATTGCTAAATTAAAATAAGAACACAAGAATTAAAATTTCAGGTGGTTTCTTTTTGACTTGCCACATGAGTTATATATTGAATAAATAATCTATGTAAATTACAAGAATTTTGAAGCTGCGTTTTATAGTATTTTTCTAAGAGATAGTGCTCTCGATTAAGATCTGTAAAAACCCTAATTTATTATTTCTTAGATAATACACTACTACTACTTGGTTTATATATATCATCAAGTTATAATGCATTCTAGACAAAATATAACACAGTCTTTGAGGTCCAACAAGATTGCTTCTTCATTCTCTTTCCCGTGAGACTTGACAAATGAGGCTAGCACTACTAGAAAACCTTCAATAGACATCGGCCAAAAACTGATGTTAAAAGTTTTCCTGACCGATGTCTATGCAGGTGTAGATAAAGGTAGCCCCATATGACATCGATTATGAACTGATGTCTGGTAACATCTTTAACATCGGTTCCGGCTTAAAAACCGATGTATATGCTCTGTTTTTAAATAGAAACTGCATTACAATCTTTTCTAAATAGCTTTTATATGATCTAATTATGTACCTTAACTATTAGTTTACAAATTATAAATCTGTATCTACATCGTTTATAGAAATAAAACCGATGTCAAAACCCTCTTTAACATCGCTTTTGAATAACGGCCGATATAAGTTCTTATTTTTGACATCGATTATAGTTTCTGACCCGATGTTTTTTTTCCTTTTTAACATCAGTTTAGTTCTGGGAACAGTAGTCTGACTACCTATGTAATATCAGTTTTTAACATTTGACCGATGTATTTTTTTAAGTTTACATCATTTTCTTTGTAGTTTTGTTTAGGAACTGATGTCCATATACCTTTTAATAACAGTTTTTCAGAAATGTCGTGTAAGACATGATGTCTAATCATATTTTGGACATATGTTTGTTAGAAACTCCGTGTAGAAACTGATGTTTATTGGCCTAAAAATTAGCATATACACTGATTGTATTATATGCACCTAAACATACGAAATGCCAAAATAAAAAAAAACTAGCTAAAACATAAATACAAAACCAACAAATTGAAATCTCCAAACTCTGTTTGTAATTATCAAACCATATATCGTGCAAGTTCACAAATATTTCAACATCACTAATACACATAAGTTTGAAAGTAATGGAAGCAAAGGAGTTAGCTACATGAATCCTTCGATGTATATAGCCAAGAGTCTCCGTACGAACATCAAAATCCTTGTTATCGTAGGATTTCTGAATCTTGTTGGACCACTGTGAACATCCATATCATTCACAATATATTTAGAAATATATTATGTGTCCAGTGTGGTATACAGCAGTATCTTGGCCTATGCCTCTCATCTCCTGGCCAGCAGCTTTAAATACCCCATCTGGTACCCTAATCATGTCAACAAACACCTGACAAACAAAATGAGTATGGACAATACGGTCAAAAGATACCATATTCAATAACCAAAAAATCAACATACTTGGAGAATATAGTAGTATAAAATGGCACATCACATACATTAACAATCTTACTTCCCAATAAATGATTCCCAACAGAGATATGTTAAAAGATCTAAACCTATCAAACATAATGGGTCTTTGCCTAGTTGTGACTAGAAAGGCACAAGTCGACAAAACCCATGATCCTCATCAACATATTCTATATTTATATTTACGATTATAAGTTCTGCACATTCCAGGTTTGACTTGTGTGTAGGGGTGATACAAAAAAAATACACAATATTGTCTATGAGCCTTACCCCAAACCGTGAGATATATATCCCCTGTTGTGCACACAGTAAATGAGCTTGTCTTCTTGTAATCCACTGCAAAATAAATTTTAAAAAAAACAGTTTAAGCATATAACATATTGATCTAGCATTAAATTCATAAATAATCATACTTTATGGTTTGTCATATTTGTGAAATGTAAATAAATCTTTCAACTTGGATTTTTTTATCTCTTTAAGTAGTATTAAATAGAGAAAATAAACCTTCCCAATGGACATGCATGTAATGCAGATGAGGCCACAGTAGCTAAAAAGTAACCAAATAAGAAACCCATACTTCTGACCTTCCTCTGTCAACTGCAATATATTTTTAAAACATCTACATTAAGTCTTTTTAATATACCAGCAAAGAAGGAACTGAAGTGAGAAACTTACACAGCTTCTTGTACTAGTGAACCACATAGTACCAATTATAGCCCATGCCCAGAGGAAGGGATAGAGTAGCAGCGATAGGATTGAAAGAACTACTAACCTTCCATAAAATCAAGCATATCTCTGCTGCTAACCAAAATCCATGTATCATAGACACAGTCTAATAGAAATTCTGGCGGAAGATGGAGCATAGACATTCAATGGATAGTTTCTGCCTCAAGGAAAAAGAGTACCCCTGGTATCTGAAATTTCTGGGAGTAGCACACTAATCTTCAGAAGGCCATAGAATTAAATTTATCTATACTTTCCACTTGTACGTGATGTTGCTTGTGTGGAAACAGGGGGCGTTCCCAGGAGGCTTGACTGGGAAAAGGATTATTAGGTTCTTCTGGCTGTGTGTAGCCATGATATGCTCTAGTGATCTACACCCAAATAAAATTCAAATAAAACCAATATAAGAAAACCACAATTGCAGATATGAAATTATAGATTGGAATAAGCATTTAAAGCGTGTCCATTTAGTTAGTAGTTGATAATTGATATTAAAAATTGTGCATCTCTATCATTTTTAAAAATAATTATTTTACAAAAACAGAGTTACAATGGGTGTTGATGATGGCTTCTTCACATAAGTTTTTACTAAAACAACAACATAAACGATTGAGCTCTTTTTACACCAAGTCATCAACAAAGAGAAGTACATTATAAATTCTAACAAAATTCAGAATGATACAGACAACAGTGGACATGAAATTGATAAGATGTTACATAAACCTAACATGTAAATAATAATCTGTTATTCCCAGTGGACTAACAATGAGATTTACAAAAGGGGGGTTGAATGTAAATCTCAAAACTTTTTCAAGTTTTGAGTAGTTTCTAAGGCTAAGTGTTTTAGTGAACAAATGTGTGTGAATTGCTTGAAGCTAATACAGACAGATATATATTCAAACACAAATGTAAAGAACACAAGGAACTTAAAAACTTTTCTGATGGATTTGTTGTTCCACCAGAGATGTGTTATTTCATAAAATCTGTGATTCAAAGAATTAAATCACAGCTGCTTCCTAGTACAAACTAGATGATTTTCTCTCTGGATATTTCTAAACAGCTCAGGAAAATTCTTATCTAATTACTAGCTGCTACTTGGTTTATATATCACCAAGTTTACAAGTGAATACAAAACTGTAAAATACAATTTAAAAGATTCTTCACATGTTTCTTCTTCATTTCTCTATCAAATGCAATTTAGGCTTGGCTGTAGATCTTTGAATACTTCCTTGTTTGCATCAGAATGGAAATGCTGCATTTTCTTGATTCCTCATAGAGGCTTCCACATTCCAGTTTGTCTCTGTCAACCCATGTGCCTCTGTCAGCTTGTGAATTGTCACTATCAACTGCTAATGAACTAAGCATCCGTTGAAGCTTTTATCCGTTGATGCCTTATCCGTTGAGGCTTTATCCGTTGAAGCTTTATCCGTTGATGCATTATCAGTTGAAGTCTTTATCCATTGAAGCACTCATCCGTTGATGGATATTATCCGTTGAAGCATTAGAGACATCCGTTGAAGCTTTGTTTCTTATCCGTTGAAGGTCTTCAATATCAGTTGATACTTCTTCACTTATACAAAATTACAAGGCATGAAATATTTACAATTAGCCCTCCTATTTGCATATCCACTAGTAGTCAACATGACTGATAATTTCCTACAACATCTAAGAATTACAACTTGAATCCAGAGAATGAAATGTGCTACAATACTAAACTTATTGCTAAGTAAAGCTACTCCTTCAACGGATAGCCAAGATGGTCTTATCCGTTGAGGATACAAACACTAGATTTCTACTTAAGTATTTTGTTTAACTTATCATCAAACTAATACACATATTCCTAACAATCTCCCCCTATTTATGTCTACTAGAACTGTAGGCATAAATTTGGGTTTAGCTTGATGATAACAAAACACTTGACAAATATATAAACTGTAATAAAGCAGAAATTCAAAAATGCTGCAAAAATGTGTATGCTGAGATGGAATTGAAGAATTACATTGTTTCCAAGGGTGCTCCTTTAGCCTGAGCAGATTAGTTTCTTTTCCTTTGATTCCTTGTTTTCTTTCCTAGCCTCCTCTTATTCTCCTCTATTTGAAGTTGAAGTTGTCTGTAGAATTCAACTTCATCTTCTTCATTGATGTCCAACTTAGATTGCATATCCTTGAGAGTTTCATTACTGGCAATCTTGAGCTGATCTTCAATTCTGAAAAATCTTCTGACTCCTTTGTTGTCTCTAAACTCCATCAACCAATGAGGTGATTTGTGAACTGTAATTCCTCTTTCTTGAATGAGTAATGTTCTAGGCAAGGCATTGGGCTCCCACCAAGTTTTCCTTATGTTGGCAATCTTGTTGAGAATCTCAGTCTTGGCAGTCCTGGTAAAGCCAGAATCCCTTTGTATGGCTGAGTAGACTCTAACCAAGGTAGAGTAGCCTTCATTCAGAATCCTGTAGAGAGGCCAAGTTCTTTCCCCATCTCCTTTGTATTTGAACAATAGTCTTTCTGGTAGCTGTCTGTAGGCAGTTATTCCCCTTACTTCCTCCAGCTCATCCAGATAGAGTTCAATGTCTGAAAATTCTTTTATGTTACAGATGTGAACATAATCATCCTTAGAGGCTTGAGGTTTAGGCTTAGGCTTCTGTATGAATTTGATTGAGGCTTTAGAGGGTGTTGATTTGATTCTTCTTTTCTGCTTCTTTGATGGTGGAGAAGAGGTTAGAAAGGTGGGCAATTTGATGGTGTCCCAATCAATTGGTTCCTCCTTGGGAATGATTGTTTCACCATGAATGTTCATGAAGGGGTCAGGCACAATGGGTTCAGGAATAGAGGGTAGTGGTTTGGATTTTGATTGGGTTTCTTCAGTCTTATCTACCATCTTTCTCTTTACATTGGCCTTCTTTCTGTTCCCTTTCTGCCATTCTTCTCTTTCCTTACTTCTCTCTTCCATATCAGTATCAACCATGTCCCCCATAGCTTCATCTTCACTTTTATCTTCAATTTCTTTTTGTTCTTCAGCCTGACTTGACTTTAGCTGTTTTTCAAGCTTTGTTTGTGCTCTTTTGTCAGCCTTTAGCTGTTTGGCTTCTTCCTTCAACCTTCTGGTTTCTTCCCTCTTGGCTATTGAGAATTTGGGATGTCCTTGCATCACACATATGCTCTTTCCCTCTCTGAAGATAATAGCCATGTTCCTCCTTACAGCCACATACATGGTCTCTTTATGCTTTGTGATACTTCTACCCAAAAGCTTGTCTTCATCAGGCTTTGCAAGAGGATTCTTTGTAGAGTCCTTATTGGATCTTTTGTTGGGCTTGAGAACCATAGATTTCAGATTCTTGGAAGAAGTCTCTCCAACCTTATTCCTCCCTACTGGCTTGAGCTCCACAATAATTGATTCCACTTTTGTGCTGTGCTTCACAGATTGTGATTGAGAAGCTGTAGAACCAAATATTTGTTGCATCTTTTCATCAATCTTCTTCCTTTGCTCTTTGACTTGCAATTCAGCTACTGCTATCTGGATTAGATCAATTCCATCAAGCTTTCCTTTGATTTGAATAATTGGAGAAGTGGTGATGGCAGGAACTAGCACTTGAGAAATTTGAACTGTTGTTGATGGCTCTCCTTCCCCTTCCCCTTTATTCTCCCCCTTTTTGTTATCATCAAGGGTAGGGGTCAAGCCTTGTGCTTTTGCCAGCTGCATGAGTAGATTTGTTTGAGTTTGTTGATTCTGAAGAATAGTGACCATAGAGTCTTCAATGATCTGAACTCTGGTTTCCAATCTGGCCACCCTCTTTTCAGCATCAGATTCTTTCCTCAGTCTCCCCAACAAATCTTGCATAGTACCATAAGGTATGACTGAATCCAACTTCTCAGCATTGTAGGATTTCAGATCAGCAATGTCCTGCTTGAGCTCATCTACACTTAGATTCTGTTTGAAATGCTGCAACTGCAAGAGATGTAGAGATTCCAGATGAGCTTGAAGTATTGCCTTGGTACCAGCATCTGTAGTCTCCTGAAGGGCCTTCTGAATTGTCATGACATGTCTGACCAAAGTGACACCAAACTCTCCTGGTGTTGATGCTTTTGCCCATGCCCATTCAGGAAGATCTGGAACAGAACTTGGGCCTGCTACTCCCCCTAAGTTCATGCTCTCATCCAAAGAATCAGATTCATCATCATTAGAATTTACTCCAAATTCTTCAGATGGCTCACCAGCTTGAGAAGGCAGCCTGTTAACAGCAGCTTTGTCTCTGAGAAGAGATTACAAAGTGTGTACAATGTTTAAAGTTTGTTTTGCCTCCACATTGCCCTGAGCAGCCAATAATTGATAGGCTGAAACAGGATGAGTAAAAGTGTCAGCATCCAAGGAAATGTTATCAATTACAACTTTGTAATGTTGCTGAAATTTTCTTTCCTTTTCTGCATCATCCACTGTCATTGACTCACTAGCAATGGCTGGATCCACCCTTATAGCTTCTGTACCTGTCTTTCTCTCATTTTCTCTATGTTCTTGCATCAGGGGCTCCCCCTGGCTCACACACACCCTCACCCTCACCTTCTAAAGTGGCACTCCTCTCACTCACTTTTGCCATGCTAGAAGAAATAGCATGCATATGGTGACTCTCAACCTCTCCTTTTGCCTGGGAGCAACCCAGCCTCTCACTCAAAAGATCACTCCCTTCCCTCAAACCTAAAAGTGGTTGTACAGTAACCATGTCCTCTACAGTTGGAATTGTTTCTGTTATGTGTGTAGAGACCATCAACGGATAGGGAGTATCAGTTGAAGTGGAAACTGATGGTATCAACGGATAACTGCTGTTAAGCTTATCCGTTGAAGAACAACCACTTGTCAACGGATGAGAGATATCCGTTGAAGAAGGAAAAGATATAGATATTGAAAGTGACACAATTATTGAATCTGTGTGAATTGATTTTAAGTGAGATAACACAGATTCTTCAACTACATCTGAAAGAATTGGCTCATGATCCAACAAATCATCTAAAAGATGATGATCATCAGGTTTTGAGTGGGGCTCCTCCCTGAGTTTTAATGAGGGAGAATCAGGAATTGATGTGAATATCATATCCATATCCAAAGAGGGTGATGGAGAGTTTGATGATTGGTGTATTTCTATTATGAGAGAATGGGGCTGTGACTCCATATTTTCTGGAATCACATCAAGCTGAATTTGAGAAGGCACAGATACAGGTGGATGTATCTGTGTTGTGTGTGCCCCTTGTGTGGAAACTAGGGTCTTGGCCTTCTTCTTCCTTGAAAAGGCTTTAATTGGTGAATGTGTGGCTTCAGTGTCCCTCCCTCTTTTGGTATGTGTCCCTGGTTGGGGACTATTTTCAATAGTTGCACCCTTTTGGGAGGATGCAACTAGGGATGTCTTTGACTCCTTTTGAACCACCACAGTCTTTTGAGAGACTGTGGCTTGGCTGGCTTGGGTACCACTCACCTCTCCCACCTTATCCTGGGGGGTTTCTTGATGTTCACCCCTCCCCTCACCACTCACACCCTGTTCACTCCCTTCAGGGTTTATGGTAGTTGTTACAACTGTTGTCTTTTGAGAAATAACAGAGGTAGTTTTCTTTGACTTGAGTTTTGAAACTTTAGTTTTGGTGGCTTTGGTAGGAACCTGTTTGGACAAAGACACAGATTCCATTGCCACACTGAAAGATAAAGAAACAATGGGGTTGGAAATAGTAGGAGTTATAGAAGTGTTTACCTCACTTACCTGTGGTGCATTCATGATTGGCAAATATACCAATGGCACCTGGCTGTTGAGGTTCATTCTCAAAAGGTCTGCAAGGACCCTTTTCTCTTGTGCCCAGCATTTGAGTTTATTATTCTCATTTGATATAACCAATCCTTCAGCAACATGGTTAGCCAATAACATAAAAAATCTAGCATAGTAGATGTTATGTGGTCTATTAGCTTTGTTACCTAATCTGGAACCTAATTCTAGCATGACACAGTTGCTAAAATTAAAGTACCTATCAGAAACTAGCATATAAAGCATATTAATAAGAGATGAAGTTATGGCATCAAATTTGCTAATCTTCCCAGAGAAAACCTTAATAAAGGCATCTCCAAGAAAACTCCATTCTTTCCTAAGGCCTTTCCTTCTAATGCTACCTAAACTAGCAGAAACAAAAGCATAGCCTATGGAATCTAACATAGCAGATACATCTTTATCAGTGTGTGGTGTTATGGCATTATTCTCAGGCAACTTAAAGAAAGACTGTATATCATCACAGTTAATGCAATAATCCTTACCTTTGAGAGAGAAGGCAATAGTCATATCTGTGGAGTTGAACTCTGCAGTTGTCCAAATCTCCTCAATCACCTCACAGTAGATGGTTGGGGCTTCCAGCATTGCATAGCTCAGTTTGCAGTTTTTGATGAAGTCCATTATCTTGTGATAATCAGAATGGGCTTCATTCTTTTCAACCAAGGCTACGAAATTATTCTTTTCATAAACAAATCCTGTTTGAGACATAATTTTGACTACTGGTGCCATTGTTGTGAGTAGAGGTTGCAGAGAAAAACTTGAGAATTTTGGGAGAGAAGGAGAATGAAAATTGCAAGAAAGCGTAAAGTGAAAATAAGAGTTCAATGGGCTTTTATACTTTCTTGAATTAAAACATAAATAAAATGATACTTTTAAGTAAATTACAGCCGTTCAAGAATAAATAAAACTGTAGAAATTCTAAACTGCCTTTAAAACAAATACATACAACAGTGTATATCTGTATCAACGGTTAAGTAAAGAAATCAACGGCTGTGACTTACTGAAAGTAACTGATGTGACACTTCAACGGATAAGGTAAATAGTTATCCGTTGATGACCAACACTATTTTATCCGTTGAGGGATAAAATTACCAGAAATGTATTTGTCTTTCAACGGATAATGAACATCCGTTAATAGAACAATTTTGGCTTTCAACGGATAGGGAATATCCGTTGATAGGATAGGTCTTTCTTAAAGCCAACTTTGTTCTTGCAGCAAATTCATTTCAGGCTTCAATGCAGATTATATAGAGGACATAAATTTATGAATAATTAAGCATACCTAGCTCACTTACTAATCTTGTGAATGTTGATTCATCAAGTGGCTTGGTAAATATGTCTGCAATCTGCTTTTCACTTGGAACAAAATGAAGTTCTACTGTACCTTTCATCACATGTTCCAAATGAAGTGGTACTTGATATCAATGTGCTTGGTTCTTGAGTGCTGCATTGGATTTTCAGTAATGGCAATGGCACTTGTGTTGACACAGAATATTGGAATTTTGTCCACAGTCAAACCATAGTCAAATAGTTGATTCCTCATCCATAGTGTATGTGCATAGCAACTACCAGCAACAATGTACGCAGCTTCAGCTGTTGATGTAGAAACAGAATTTTGTTTCTTGCTAAACCATGACACAAGCTTGTTCCCTAGAAATTGACAGGTGCCAGTTGTGCTTTTCCTGTCTATTTTACAGCCTGCATAATCTGCATCTGAGTAGCCAATTAGATCAAAACCAGACTCTCTAGGGTACCAAATTCCTAGATTTGGAGTCCCTTTGAGATATCTGAAGATTCTTTTAATAGCCACTAAGTGAGATTCTTTGGGGTCAGCTTGAAATCTAGCACAGAGACATGTAGAAAACATTATATCAGGTCTACTAGCAGTTAAATATAAAAGTGAGCCAACCATTCCTCTATAACTTGAAATATCCACAGACTTTTCAGCCTTGTTTAATTCAAGCTTGGTGGCAGTGGCCATGGGAGTTTTTGCAGATGAACAATCCATTAAGTCAAACTTCTTTAAAAGATCATAAATGTATTTAGTTTGACTAATGAAAATTCCACCACTAACTTGTTTAACTTGTAAACCAAGAAAATAAGTTAGCTCTCCCATCATGCTCATTTCATATTTACTTTGCATTAACTTAGCAAACTTTTTACAAAGCTTAACATCAGTAGATCCAAATATAATATCATCTACATAAATTTGAACAAGTATTTTAGAGCCACTAACATTTCTAAAGAAGAGAGTTTTGTCAACAGTACCTCTTGTGAAGTGATTATCTAGAAGGAATTTTGACAAAGTCTCATACCAGGCTCTAGGTGCTTGCTTTAGTCCATAGAGTGCTTTCAACAGATAATACACATAGTCTGGAAAGTTTGGATCTTCAAATCCTGGAGGTTGGCTTACATAAACTTCTTCCTCCAATTCCCCATTTAGAAATGCACTCTTGACATCCATTTGATAGACTTTGAAATTGGCATGGGCTGCATAGGCTAGAAAGATTCTGATGGCCTCAAGTCTGGCAACTGGAGCAAATGTTTCATCAAAATTTATTCCTTCTTGTTGAGAATAGCCTTTAGCAACCAATCTGGCTTTATTTCTTATGACAATGCCATTTTCATCCATCTTGTTTCTGAATACCCATTTTGTGTCAATAGAACTCTTGTTCTTTGGCTTGGGTACCAGCTTCCATACTTTGTTCCTTTCAAATTGGTTTAGCTCCTCTTGCATTGCTAAAATCCAATCTGGATCCAATAGAGCTTCTTCCACTCTCTTAGGTTCCTTCTGTGATAGAAAGCTACTATACAGACATTCATCTTGAGTAGCCCTTCTAGTTTGCACTTTAGATGAAGCATCACCAATGATTAGTTCAAAAGGGTGATTCTTGGTCCATTTCCTTTGAGGTGGTAGATTAGCCCTAGATGAGGTTGCCTCAGTATTGTCATGATGTGAGATAAAATGTTGATTTGTTGAAACTCCCCCTGAGTTGCTGATCCTTTGAAAGGAATTGGGAGCTCTATCAACTGATGAAGTGAATTGATTATCCGTTGACAGACTGTGATCAACGGGTGCTTCATTATGAACTTCAACGGATGATGCACTTTATCTTTCAACGGATGCTGCATTGCTTCTTTCAACGGAAGCTGAATTATGACTTTCAACGGATGCAGCATTATGTGCATTATCCAAAGGCAGATTCTGAATTCTTCTTGAGATGCCTTCATTATCATTCTCATCTTCACTATCATCACAGTATATCTCAATGTTGTCAAATTTGAGTCCTTCATGATGTCCCTCATCTGTTAGTCCATCAATCTTTTTATCATCAAACACAACATGCACAGATTCCATGACAATGTTGGTTCTTAGATTGTAGACCCTATAAGATTTTCCAGCTGAATAGCCAACAAATATTCCTTCATCAGCCTTTGTATCAAACTTTCCTTTGTGATCAGATTGATTCCTTAAGATGTAACATTTGCAACCAAAGACATGCAGAAAGTTTAAAGTTGGTTTTCTTCTCTTGAATAATTGATAGGGAGTCATTCCTTTTGCCTGATTGATTAGAGAAATATTCTGAGTGTAACATGCACAGTTAACAGCCTCAGCCCAAAAGTAAGTTGGGAGTTTTGACTCTTCAAGCATTGTCCTTGCAGCTTCAATTAGTGATCTGTTCTTCCTTTCCACCACACCATTTTGTTGTGGAGTCCTTGGAGCTGAGAACTCATGCATGATCCCATTTTCTTCACAGAACAACTTCATGGTTGAATTCTTGAACTCAGTTCCATTGTCACTCCTAATATTCCTTACTTTGAAATCAGGATGATTGTTGACTTGCTTGATATGATTGATAATGATTTCACTAGCTTCATCCTTTGATCCAAGAAAATATACCCATGAAAACTTAGAGAAATCTTCAACAATCACTAGGCAATATCTTTTCCTTGAAATTGACAATACATTGACTGGTCCAAAGAGATCCATGTGTAGCAGTTGTAATGGTTCATCAATTGCAGATTCAAGCTTCTTACTGAATGATACTTTCTTTTGCTTTCCTTTCTGACAAGCATCACACAGTCCATCCCTTGTGAATTCCACTAGAGGCATTCCTCTAACTAAGTCCTTTTTGACTAGATCATTCATTGTCTTGAAATTCAAATGGGACAGCTTCTTGTGCCATAGCCAACTTTCAACTGCACTTGCTTTGCTGAAAAGACAAGTAATGGATTCTGCATCTGTAGAGTTGAAGTCAGCTAAGTACACATTCCCTTTTCTAACTCCAGTTAGAACCACTTATTGTCCTTTTTACTTGTGACAATACGGGCTTCAGAATTGAAGGAAACAGTATTCCCTCTGTCACATAGTTGACTGATGCTCAATAAGTTGTGTTTGAGACCATCAACCAATGCAACTTCATCAATGATGACATTTTCTTTTGAAATCAAGCCATATCCCATAGTGAATCCTTTGCTGTCATCTCCAAAGGTTATGCTAGGGCCAGCTCTCTCCTTAAACTCTGTGAGCAGGGTGAAATCTCCTATCATGTGTCTTGAACAGCCATTGTCCAAGTACCATAGATTCCTTCTTTTTCCCTGCACACAACAAAATCAATCAAGTTGATTTTGGTACCCAAGTTTCCTTGGGTCCAGCCTTGTTAGTCTTTTTCCTAGACTTCATTCCTCCTGCATCTTTTGATTTAGGTAACTTTGGGTCAACCTTGATCTCAGATGTGGTTGGTTGAAGTGTAGGGTTAGTCACAGAATCATTTAGCACATTTGATTGAATTTGATAAGGCATAGATTGTGCAAACATGTTATTCCACATAGGCATATTGTATGGCATTTGAGGCATACTAAATGCAGTAAAAAATGGATTATTAATATATGGCATGTTTGCAAAATGTGCATGGGGATTCTGATGAGACATAACAGGTATGGCATGCAGAGATGACATAGACATGTTAGGCATGGAGGGATTTGAAGACATGGGAGCATTTTTAACAGATTTGCAATTATCAGATAGGTGATTAACACTTTTACAATGCACACAGCTTTTTCTAGGAGCATACCTATCAGGTGTGTAATTGTTATGTTTATTAATCCCTACCTTCCCATTTCTTTTAGATTTTCTTTTAGTTTCCTTCTTATCCTCAACCAACTTAAGCCTATTTTTCAGCTGATCTAAAGTCATGTGTCCTATATTCACCTTACTGACATCTTTGGATGTGCTAGCTCCTTCTTTGACAAAGTTCTTGAGAGTTGAATCATTCTTCTTATTGAGATTTTTATTTTTAAAATTACTTGCCTGTTTTAATTGATGAGCCTTCAACGGATGCTCCTTTTCTTCCTTCAACGAATAACTTTCATCATCCCTTGATTCCACATCCGTTGACAATCCATCAATTAATTCTAACTCCTTTTTATTTTTCTTCCAGGCATCCTCATAGAATGATTCAATTCCCTGAACCTTGGCAATCTGAATGCTAACATCCCTAGATGTTTTCCAGGCCTTGATTACCTCTTGCTCACTTTCTAACTGTTTAGAAAGAATTTCTACTTTCTTAACAGCTTCTTCTAGTTCACTTTCAACAGTCAAGCATTTAAGTTTAATCTTTTCAAGCTCAATTACCTGATTCTCTAACACAGCATTCCTATCACTTAAAACACACTATTCTCTTTGATCCTAGTGTTTTCTTTAGCTAGTGATTTAAGGGAAACACGCAAATGATATAATTCATTGGACATATCATTTATGGCTTCATTGCATTCATGTTTAGAAAGATGAGAGAGATCAGTAGTAATTACCTGGTTGCTTGATGAACTAGTTTCATTTTCATCAGAATTAGCCATCAGGGCAAGGTTGACATATTCCATATCATCATCTTTATTGACCCCATCTGCTGCCCAATAATCTTGAGTGAGAAAAGCTCTTTCCTTTTGTTTGAGCAAATTAAAATACTTCTTTTTGTAATCAACTTGCTCAAATTTCTTTTTATCAGAGGTTGGCTTCCTACACTCACTTGCAAAGTGTCCACTAATGCCACAGTTGTAACATTTGAACTTTGATTTGTCCACCATGTTTTTGTTTGGCTTAGTGAATTTTGTATTTTTCCTGAACTTCATCTTTGCAAACCTCCTGGACAGAAAAGTCAGATGTTCATCAATATCATCAGAGTCATCCTGACTGGAATTGTCTTCATCCTCAGCTACTTGCTCTTTACCCTTGCTTGATTCTGATTTGCTTGTGCCACTTTTGAGACTTGGCATTGTCTTTTCCTCATTCCTGGCTTCAACCTTCTCACTGTCAGCTACAAGTGCAACTGATCCTCCTTTTCTCTTTCCCTTTTCCAACAGCTCATCTTGCTCCATCTCAAGTTCATATGTCTTCAAAATTCCATATAATCTTTCAAGTGTGAAGTCCTTATAATCTTGAGAATTTCATAGAGAAACAGTCATAGGCTTCCATTCCTTTGGTAGAGACCTTAGAAATTTTAAATTGGAGTCCTTGACTTGGTAAATTCTCCCATACAGCTTCAATCCATTCAACAGATCCTGAAATCTGTTGAAGGTATCATTCAATGATTCTCCTTCTTCAAAGTGAAAATATTCATACTGTTGAATGAGAAGCTGCATTTTGTTTTCTCTAACTTGCTCAGTGCCTTCACAGATAAGCTGCACAGTATCCCAAATTTCCTTAGCAGTTTGGCTGTTGATGACATTGTCAAACATATCTTGATCCAGGCCATTAAACAGAATGTTCATGGCTTTCTTGTCCTTGTGGACCTCTTCAATATCTTCAACAGTCAATTCTGCCTTTGGCTTGGAATAGACTGTCCAACAACAACTGTTACAGTAGCAGCTGTTGCCACCTTGTGTAGGATGTGAGAACCATTCTCAATGCAGTTGATGTATCTTTCATCTTGAGAGAGAAGATGTAAATGCATCTTCACCTTCCAGTGATGATAGTTATCTCTTTCCAGGATTGGAATCTTTACACCAATATCCTTCTTAGTCATGATATTAGCAGAATGGATCTTTAAACTCTTTGTATGTTAAGAGCAAGCTCTGATACCAATTGTTATTCCCAGTGGACTAACAATGAGATTTACAGAAGGGGAGTTGAATGTAAATCTCAAAACTTTTTCAAGTTTTGAGTAGTTTTTAAGGCTAAGTGTTTTAGTGAACAAATGTGTGTGAATTGCTTGAAGCTAATACAGACAGATATATATTCAAACACAAATGTAAAGAACACAAAGAACTTAAAAACTTTTCTGATGGATTTGTTGTTCCACCAGAGATGTGTTATTTCATAAAATCTATGATTCAAAGAATTAAATCACAGCTGCTTCCTAGTACAAACTAGATGATTTTCTCTCTAGATATTTCTAAACAGCTCAGGAAAATTCTTATCTAATTACTAGCTGCTACTTGGTTTATATATCACCAAGTTTACAAGTGAAGACAAAACTGTAAAATGCAATTAAAAAGATTCTTCACATGTTTCTTCTTTATTTCTCTATCAAATGCAATTTAGGCTTGGCTGTAGATCTTTGAATACTTCCTTGTTTGTATCAGAATGGAAATGCTGCATTTTCTTGATTCCTCATAGAGGCTTCCACATTCCAGTTTGTCTCTGTCAACCCATGTGCCTCTGTCAGCTTGTGAATTGTCACTATCAACTGCTAATGAACTAAGCATCCGTTGAAGCTTTCATCCGTTGATGCCTTATCCGTTGAGGCTTTATCCATTGAAGCTTTATCCGTTGATGCATTATCAATTGAAGTCTTTATCCGTTGAAGCACTCATCCATTGATGGATATTATCCGTTGAAGCATTAGAGACATCCGTTGAAGCTTTGTTTCTTATCCGTTGAAGGTCTTCAATATCAGTTGATACTTCTTCACTTATACAAAATTACAAGGCATGAAATATTTACAATTAGCCCTCCTATTTGCATATCCACTAGTAGTCAACATGACTGATAATTTCCTATAACATCTAAGAATTACAACTTGAATCCAGAGAATAAAATGTGCTACAATACTAAACTTATTGCTAAGTAAAGCTACTCCTTCAACAGATAGCCAAGATGGTCTTATACGTTGAGGCTAAAAACACTAGATTTCTACTTAAGTGTTTTGTTTAACTTATCATCAAACTAATACACATATTCCTAACATAATCATACACGATCACAATTGGTTGCATATCAGGCATGTATCGCATAATAACATTAGCAGAATAAACACAAGTTCATATTTCTGCCACAATGACATAAAAAAATTCAGCTAGCCACAGATTAACTTCCTGTTTCCAAAAAAGAAGATAGAAGTGTCATGCCTGGTAATGCATCAATTCCTCGCTGCATGTGGTGTAATATATTTAGACTATGTCGAAAGAACTATGACAACTATTAATTGACAGTACAAAAATGATGCAACATATACCTGATTTGGCACGCGAGTCTTGTAGACAAATCCTCCACAAGATTGATTATGAAGCTCGGGTCTTGCTTTCAAGAAGATTTTGAATCAAGTATGCGGCTTCTTGGATAGTGGTAATGTTCTGAGATCCATTCTCTTCCATAGTGATGTCAAACTCTTCTTCTAGCCCCATCACAATCTCCACCTACCATAAATCAGATAGCTATTTTTATTGAACTAGAACTGGAAATGATTGCGACTAGTAATTAAATTACAATTAAAATAAACAAAAAAAACAAGCCAAGTAATGAAAAAGCAAGCAGGATAAATGGATACCATACCGAGCAAGAAATGCGAAAGCGGGAGGAGGTAGCAGCTCTACTACTTGTTCAGGCCGCGCAAACCACATTCAAACTGGAATTTCCTCTTCCCCTTATTTGTACCTATATATCACCACCTAAAAATGAAAATGATTCACTGCCACATTCTTTACAGTCTGGATTTTCATTCTTCCTTTCCTGTACACTTAGAAATCACACTTACTGTAAAAACTAGAAAATTCTTCCTTGTCCATAAGATCAGCCAAAACTACAAAATTGAGTAACATTCATTCTTAAATATGGCACATAAAAAATCACGGAATATTTAGTACAACAAGTTACATTACATAAATAAATTAGAAGTGAACCGCATTCTTGGAAATCTTGAGTATCCTAAACACTCAATACTCTCTAAAACCTATGATAAAATTCATGTTATTCTAATTTAATCAAACACAAATGCTCACGGAAAACATCAAGTATATATTAAAAGCATACATTACTAGAACAAAAACAAAATGACACAAGAGTCTAAACATATCATATAACAGACTTACCAGGTGAGTAATTTGTTTTGAGGCTCGCCCAAGTTCCCTCTGCAAGAAGAACCAATCAAATGCTTTAAACTTAGAGGTGTTTACAAACAGAGGCGCTCATATCTAAAAATAGGGTGAAGGTCCAGATACAAAAATCCTAATCCACAAACATTCAAAATTCTCTATATAAACCTCCAAAATTCACTATATATTAGAAAAAATTCATCACGGATTCAGAAAACCCAAAATACGTTTTATCATACATAAATACACAAAATACATAAAACTTCCATATAAAAATCAAACTATTTAAAAATCAAAGCCTCAACTTAAAAAACTAGGGCTTCAAATTGAAACCCTTAATTTAAAAAAGGTGTTTAAATTATTTATAAAGCTTACCCAATCTTAGCTTTGATCTCTGCAACCTCCGACTTGTGGTTCTGAGTAGTTAATTGAACACCTTCTCAACCTTTAACCTCAGATTTGAAGCACAATCGACAAGTTTAAGCACCTATTTAATTGAATGAGCACATTCGAGAAAATTTTGAGTAGGATGAGCACATGAGAGGGCTTGAATTGTTTCATCATCGACAAACGAGAACTGAGTGCTGAGAGTCGATGAGGGAGATGGGGAGAGAGATATTCTTCAGCTGTTGAGGAGGAGTTTTGTTTTGAGTTACATTTTCTTGATATTTTATGTGTTGGTTTAAATTTTTTTTAATTTTAATATTTTAATGTTATATGTGTGTAAAGTTGAAAAAGAGGAGGAATAGTTGAAAATTTTCTTAAGGCATGGGAGGGATTCTTAAGAGGGAGTGAAAATCTTAAAATTTGGTTAAGGGGGAAAATGAAAGAGGAACCGCGTTGTTCCTTTTTATAACACAAACCTAATACATCGGTTAAAGAATAAACTGATGCATAGTTTAGTAAAAGACATCGTTCTACAACAGCCGATATAAAAGAGCTCTTTTAACATCGGTGCCATTAGAAACCGATGTCTAAAGGGCGATGTCTAATGCACTTTTTCTAGTAGTGTAGATTTATCTTGATATAATGCTTTGAATATCACTTCAATTTGTCATGCATGAAAATGGAATGTTTCTTCTTCTTCTTCTTCTTCTTCTTCTTCTTCTTTATCGAAGATCATATTCTCTTTTTATCTTGGCTTCTACTTTTCAAACTTGAATCTTTTATCAGCCTATGTGCTCTATCAGATTTGGTATATGTGCTATGTCAAGTCAATGCCAATTGATATTTGTTACCTTAGCCATTGACAGTGTGATATTCTTACCCATTGATGGACAGATCCATTAGTCATTGAAAGTGTGTTCTCCTTAGCAATTGAAGGATCACTTCATTTAACTAGAACTACATGGCATCAAATATTTATAATTAACCATCATATTCTATTTATCCATAGTCAGTAATGATTATAGAATGAACAATTACAACAATGACTATAAGTTGTGATCTATATGAAAAATGCTACAAATTCTTATCACGAATAAGCTACTCTATCGATGGTTATCAGATAAAGATAATTTAGCCATTGATAGCTACTTCCTATTTAATGAAATATTATGCTATATGTTTTGTTCATCATCAAAGGTATACGCGATTCCTAACAATCTCCCCCAATTTATGGTTGATGGAATAATCGTCATAAATTATTTTCTTGTTGATAACAAAACATATTTTGGATGAAATTATTTTGAATAAGGCACAAAAGATTTTCATTAAGCTACTGAGTTTTTAAGGAACATAAAATACAAGTAAAATGATAAGAGATTACTTTGCTTCTCTAGTTTGAGCTGATCATTTTGCTTCTTTCTGCCTTAACTGGTTATAACCATGTTACCTTTGGAGAAAATCATAGAATATTTCTTCATCTTTATTTTTAGTGTTCAGCATTCCAATGAGATATTCCAGATAATTATTACTGACTATCTTTAGCCGATCCTTGAGTTTAAAGAATCTTCTACAACCATCTTGATCTCTCGATCCCATAAAATGATCTGGTTGATGATAAATTTTTTTCCCAGTGAAAGAAATAGCTAGTTTCATATGCATCCTTGTCATTCCAGCTATTCCTTATTTGATTGATCTTGTTAAGAATTATTCTTCTGGCAGTTGGAGTTAATCCACTAGTTCTCTTCATGTGAGAAAAGATTCTCATTAAGGTCTTGTATCCTTCCTTAAGAATGTGTTTAAGAGGCCATTGTCTGTTGAAACCTCCCTTATAATCAAACATAGGTCTTTCTGGTAGCCTGTGGGTAGCATCCAAGCCTCTAACTTCAGGAATCTCATCTAGCTAAATCAAGTGTATCCAATGAAAGAGATGAAGAAAAACTAAAAACCCTAGCTCTGTAATAGCACGTATGTCTATATCTGTGTATCTAGCTAATAAAACTGAAGTCTCCTCCAATAATAAAAATATTTTATTATTCTAATCAAATTACAAGTGAGAGTTCTAGACCGAGTAGGAATCTGTAATTAAAATTCTTAGCTGTCTGTTCTCTGCCGTTTCTGGGCTGATCCAGCTAGATTATCCTTACTAGACCATCTCTGAATCAAAGATAATTCCGTGTGCTTCGCGTGGACTGTAAGATCATCAAAAACGGGTTTCTAAAACTCAAGATACAACCCAAACAGTTTTTGCTGCCCGTGTAGTCCAATATTACGAATTTTCTTCTATTTTCACTCCAAAATAGGACTTTATGCTCCAAATTCTTCCAAGTCTAGAATTTCCATGTAATCTACAATAAAACATCAAAACCTAATAATAAATATCCAAATCAGTACAAAACATAATAAATATGAGAATAAAATCATATAATATATATATATAAATGTATATTCTATCAAACATCCTCACACTAAGCATTTGCACGTCCTCGGGAAAATAAGTGAAATAAAAATATTTTAGACTAACTAATTCCACTTTCGTAGATGACACGATTGCATTAAGCGAATGCAACAAGCCGTTAAACCCCTAGGCAGCCCTAGTAGGACGAGTTTTATTTCATGAGGGCTTATAGAAGATATACCCACAAAATTAAATATTTTCAGTCACCAGGTCTCTCAAGCATGCAACATATAATGGATATCCACACTTTATAAACCTCAATCACATAATAATCTAGAAGTGTCTGAAAGTGCAAGTACTCTCACTTAAGCATCAATTAACACAAAATAATACAAGTATGCACACAATGTCTTGATAGACAAAAATATCATGAAATAGACATCAAAGTCACAATCAGTGAGCACGCTATGAATAAAAATTTCACATGACTCTCAACTCACACGAGTGTATAGGTGTAAGTGTTTCACTCATTCAATCAATGTACATGTGCTACCTAGGGATGGAAAAATAATCCAATCCAACGGATACCCGATCCGAAATCTGAAATTTTGGATTTACCGAACCCGATTTTTTGGATTTGGATATGGATTTAATTTTTAAACCTAAAAATTTTTGGATTTGGATTTGGATATTAGGTATACAGATCTGAAACCTGATCCGAAATCTGAAACTCTACCTAGGAATGTGTTTTTGTGTTTTTATGCTTTTCTTGAAGTATTTATGGTTTGAACAAAGTAAATGTAAATCTTGCAGTGATATGTGTTAATACTGAATTTAAACAAGAAATAACAGTGAACACAGATCTTTCAAAACTCACTTAACTTTATATTAAAATTAAGAATGTTTTGCTACAAAATTTCTAGGCTCTTTGTTAATATAGGGCTTAGTTTCTTCCTTGAGAGAAATACAAGATTTTCTTATCTAAATTGTTGCTTCTAAAAAAGGACCAGTGTTAACTTTATATCATAGTTAACTACTGGTTTACACAGTGTATAATAAGAGATGCTATTCACTTTAGTAAATTGTCACTTATCATTTCCATTTTAGGAAAAGTATATCTTCCATTATTGGCGTAACATATCTTTGCATACTGTGTTAATCTTGATCTTCCTTTGTCAGTTAATCTTCACCCTTGATCTTGCACACTCTTCAAGCTGCTTTTTGTAGACTTGTCAATCCAACTGGTTGGATTGTTTATTGATTGTTAATCTTGGATATTGAACTGGTCCGCAATTTGTACTTTAAGATTTTACCTCGAGATCTCCAATTAGGCATATAGAGATCTTGATATCTCAATAAGTATAATGACTTATTGAGATCTCTAATACTCCATAGTTGATTTGACTTGTAGAGGTCTCTGAGTTCTCTATAAGAGAATTTAGCTTATTGAGATCTCTCATCTTCATATCTTTACTTTGGCTTATCGATATCTCTGAGTTCTCTAGTGAGTTATTGACTTGTCGATAACTCAGAGTTCTTTAGTCAAATTTGACTTGTCGATAACTCATAATTCTCTAGTGAATTTTGGTTTGTCGATATCTCTGAGTTCTCTAGTGAAATTTGACTTATCGATAACTCAAAATTCTCTAATGAATGTTGACTTGTCAATAACTCTGAGTTTTCTAGTGAAGAATTGACTTGTCGATATCTCCAATCTTCATGTCTTCAATTTGTCTTGTCGATATCTATGAGTTCTCTAATAGCTTTCCAGAGTTCTCTATAAGTCATTTTGGATTTCTCGAATGACTTCTCTATAACACCAAATATGTGACTTGTAGAGATCTTGACTTAGAACATTTTTCCCAAAATAGATTTATTCAACTCCAAGCTTCTTCATAATTCTTCTGAAGCATGATCTTCTTGATCTTCATCCAGATAGAATTCTTAGGCTTGATACTATTTAAAGAATAAAACTCCAGTCTTCTCTTTTGACATTTTTACAGACTTGAAATGTTACAATACAAAATGCAAACTAAGATTACAATATAACTTACTTAGGGTTGTCAATTTGACTTAGTCTTGTTAAAGTATAGGCATGTCTTGCACAATAATCTCCCCCAATTTGTGAGAAGATTGCTTAACACAAATTCATGCCTGTTAACAAGAGTAACCCCAAGTTATAATGGAAAATAAGACTAATGTAAAAATTGACACAATTACAGCAATTGTACATTAGATGATTTTGAGTTTGAGTATTTACAAGCATCAGACAAAGATTGGAACTTCTGATTCTGTTGTAATGAGGTCTTTTAAATATACAAGAATTTCAAGTTCCTCTATTATTGGAGTCCCTGTTAGAGATTCTATCAGTTTGAGTCTGTCTTGCTTTGGATAAATATCTAACATTTCAATTCTGAATCTTGAAAATGAGCCAGCTTTTATATTTAGAAATCTTCCATTTTTGGAGATTCTGCTCATCCCTTTTGCTTTAAGTTCTTCTGATCTTTTGATATACATTTCAATCTCCTCATCATACTTTCTCCTTTTCTCCTCATATTCTACTTTACTCCTTGATCTTCTTTCCTCCCTTGCAATCAACCATTCAGCTAGAACAGATCTCCATGCTCTTGTAGCAGTATCCTTGTCATTCAGCAAACTTATCACTCTCTTGATTTCTGTTGGAGAGAGAGTGTCCATCAAATTGCTGCTTAGAAAAATGGAGAACCCATCTTGAAAGTAGATTCTCACTTCCTTTTGAATAACAACCTAGACTCTAACTATTTCCTCAGCCAGTTGTTGAAAATAGTCTTCATCTGAACTGTACCAATTTAAGGGTAGAAAATCATTCTGCTTGAAACAATTCCAGATGGCCCTTTCAGTAACTTCACTTTTTTCACTAGGCTTAGCTTTCTTAGGTTTTCTCCCAACAGACTTGAAATGAGTTTTGTGTGATGGTTTTGCAGAAGGTAGGTTTTTTATTTTCTTGAGAGATGTTTGGCTTGTGGTGATCGGAAACTTTAGAAAGGTATTAGCAGTTTGCTTGTATAGGAATTTGGGCTTAGAGGTTTGAGGTGGTTTGATGTTTGAGATTGTTGACTTTGAGGGTTGAGCTAAGGGTTGAGCTAGTTTTGTTTGGATTTTTAGGGTTTATTGTGGTTCTGAGCCATCATGTCTTTGTTTGCTCCTCCTTTCTCCTCTCCTTTTACTTTCACCATCCTTCTTTTCATCCTCCTTCCTCTCTCCACCCTTGCTTCCATCTACCTTAGTGGACTGACTTGGATTTGAGCCAGAAGGTTTTTGATCATCTTTCTTCTGCTCATCATCATCCAAATTATCCTTGTTGATTTGAGTTTTGGGCAAGTTGTCTTCAGCATCCCTTTGATATCTCCCCAACAACTTAATTATCTCTTTATCTTCAAAAGTCTTATTCTTCTTTACTTTTAACTAAGTTTCCAGAGTCATGATAAGCTTCTTGTTGGGCATGACACATTGTTTAGGGATTTATAAGTGTTTGAAGTGTTTGGTGGTAGGACAGATGTATACCACTCCCTTGCTTGGCTATAGGTATGCTTCAGGAAAAGCAGTCACTTGAGCATTTTTCAGTTCAGCTAGTAATAGAGTGTCTTCATGGATCACCAGTCTGACTTTGTTTATCAGAATATGCAACTCAGATGCTCTCCTTGAGATAAGATAATTGAGGGACACCTGCATACACCTATCTACCCTAGAGTCATTTATATTGACCACTATCTTCTTCTCCTGAAAATTGTCTTTAGTCACCAAGATCACCCTTAAGGGATTTATTGTCATGTCCAAGGCCTTTTCGTAGGTGAAGAGGTTATTGTTGAGAGAAGCCCTTAGAGCCTTGAGCAATTCATCAAATTCCCTGTTCAGACTTGGTCCTTCAACAACCCTAATGAGCCTCTCCATACCAATATCTACTTCTTGAACTAAGCTCTTTTCAGCACCTTGGACATTTTGAGTAGATGATCTTGATCTTGCTAGCCTAGCCTCTTTCTCCCCCTTAGTCTTGTTGGCAGGCATGAGAATGGGAGTAGAAATTTCAGGCCTCACAGCTTCAAGAAGTGCAGGTAATGGAATATTAAGTTTAGCCATGATGGCTCCCAAAGAAACTGAATTTTGCATTTGTAGGTGCTTGTGGGAGTCCACCAAGGCTTGAATGTCTTCCTATTGACTCTTCACCAATGTAGCGAGAGCATGCACTTGAGCTGTGAGTTGGTCATTTGAAGCTTGCAAAGTAGACACTTGACATTGAAGAGACTGGACTTGAAGATTTGTAGAAGTAGATCATGGCTGATGAGAGCTTGTGGAGCCAAAAGTTGCTTCCACAGCTTGTTTGATGCCATCTATAAGCAAAGCAGAGGGCTCAAATATGCTCTGATGAAGCCGTTCCAGTTTAACCTTTGAGTCATTTGTATTGGTGATTTGCTTTTGCATAACTTCATGAAGGGTAATAAAGGATTGTTTAAGATTTTTGACTTCTTTATCAATAGTACTCAGATCCATCCTGGTCATTTGATCAGCAAAATGCTTGAATTTGGAGGTGATCAGTACTTGAGATGGTATGATCTCATCCATTTTCTCCTTCACCGGCTTCCTTATCTTGTCTTCATGACCAGTCAACTTGAGTTCTAAAGCTTTACCAAATAGGTGAAAAGCCTTGAGTTAAGCTTTGTAGACCTCAATTACTGCATCATAGACATCCTGTGGAGTCAAGACCTTGGCATTGCTTCCAAGAATTATAACATATTCATCCCTAAACCTAGCCAAGACTTGATCCATCTCCAATACAAAGTTCTCAGACAGCCATGCATCTGCATTACCATCTTGTTCTACATCATTGACAATTTTCTCCTTTTGTTTCTCAACTTCTTCATTGTATGTAAGCATAATAGCTTGATAGTCTTGATTGCTCATGTTGAAAGTGAGTAGATGCTATGAGATATTTGCCAATCCAGAAATCTGCTCAACAAGAAGAGCATTTACAGATGTAGGTTGAGAGCCAGATTCTTGCAGCCATTGAGAGAGAAGGTGTGGTTGTTGAGGTTGTGAGGTTGAGGGTTGGTGTGAGGGAGCAGAACCAGACTAAAGTCACAGTTTTACTCACAGATTGCTCTGTGTTTATGACAGTATGTTGTCCTCCACTTGTAGTTGGAACCTCCAATTGAATTGGAGGAGATTTGACTGGGTTACTGTCATGTGCACTAGTCTCAAACCCTTGTGTGTCTTGCAAAGCACTATCACATGAATGTGATAAACTTGCCTCTCCCAGAGCAGGGTCATTGGCAATTATACTCATAGCATCAACTGCTAATGTAATTTCTGCTAGGGTTTTGAGGGGAGTTGTTCCTACATGAGGAACCTCCAATTGAATTGAAGAGAATTTAGATAGCTCCCCCTCAGGAGTACTACCCTCAAACCTAACAGTCTGTGAAAACCGATTTGCACATGAAGGTGCATTTAGGATCTCCATAGGGTCTTTAGTAAAAACTGATGAATCCCCCATGGTTTTGATGGTGTCATCAAGGTCTACCCCATCTAGTAGCCTCTCACCATCTTATTGTAGTGTTTGGGTGGTAAGCAAGGTTTCTTCAACCAAGTCACTTGATTTAGCTTGCACTTGAGAATTAGATTCAAATGCTATAGATGGAGAAGAAATTTGTAAGATTAGAAGTTATTGCTCAGAAGTGAGTTTTGGAAGCTCCCCCTGAATGGATGAGGGAGCTTCAAAAGATATGCCCTCACTGTGTGTGACATCCTTATTTCTTCTACCATACACTTGGGTTTGATCAAGTGCAGGCTGTGCAGATTCTATACATGATGCATTGGGGTGAATGCTATTTTTAATAGACACGTCATGTTGAGAGGATGTATCTAGAGTCTGTTTAATCCCCATTTTTACAACTACATCCTTTTGGGAGGATACAGAGATGGCTTGAGTGGTCAGCTCAGATTTCTTACTCTTCTTTGATCTCTTGACCAATGGTGACTCAGCATATGTTTGGTCCTCACCACTCTCAGTCAAGACAGTTAAGGTGATCTCCTTTCTCTTCTTATTACTCACCTCATCCTTTTGGGAAGATGAGGTGGTTGGTTTCCTAGCTGCTATTGGCTGATTTAAAGAAGTGGTTTCAGCTTGGGAAGGTCCTTGTGGGTGTTCCTGTGTTTGTACTTCCATAGGTTCAGGAACCATAGCTGTGCTAGATTGTGCATTGGATCTCATGTCAAGAATTGGGTAAGGGTAAGTCTTAAATCTCTACATCATAAATGGAATGATTTTCAGACTCACATTTACCTTATTCTTTATAGTAAGTGAACCAAATATTATTTTGGACACTGCTTACAATTGCCTATTTTGGTGCTATCTATACCATTCAACAAATGTATATCTATTACTTTATGATTTAAAGTAGACATAATGAATCTAGGAAAAATATTTCCTTACCTCTAACAGACAGGGGCATGGTCAGCCTGGTTGCAAGTTCTTCCAGGATCAATAGACCAACATTCAAGTGTCTATTGTGAGCTATTGAGTACACCAGTTTCTGCACCACACTTGAAATGTTGTCATACCCTGTCTTCCTGCATGTGAAGGCTCTCAATACAAAATCAAACACAAAGGACCATTCTTTCCTTAAATTTGTCCGGTTTAAACTTGACAAGTTGATTCTCCCACCATAGTTGATGAAGTCCATAAACTCAATCAACTCATCATGGGTTGGCACATCCACTAAGTTTACAGTTGGAAGACCCAAGGCTATGTTCACATCTTGCTCATTAAACTCTATATGTTGTCCACCAACTGAGCAAGTTACCATCAGAGATACTGAATTGTCATTCATAATAGTCCTTACCACAGCTGTTGTCCAAAACTCATGTTGAACATCCAAGTACAACACTGGGTTAGAAGTTAAGGCTCCTGTAAGATAGGATTCGGAAAAAAAAATTACAAGCCTCTTGAAACTATCAGGGGCTTGGTTAGAATCAATAAAAGCTAGGTAGTTTGTTCCTCTCTCTGGGATAGTAGCTCTAACAACATTGAGTGCCATTTTTGTTTAGTGAGAGTGAATGGGTAAGAAAAATTAGTGAGAAAGGAGTAAAAACGAGAGAGAAATTGGTTTTGGATTGAAAAGCTAGGTCACTTGAGATCTCGAATGTGTAAGTAAGTATATGTATCGAGATGTCTGGGTATTTATAGTAAAAGCAAATAACTTATAGAGAAGTCAAAAATAGACGTTTGGGTTATACTTATCGAGAAGTCAGTTTCAGAAGGTGAATTACATATCGAGACGTCATCTTAAATTACTCTTATAGAGAACTAAAAATTGACTTATCGAGATGTCAAATAAATATCCAGTTTATCCAAAAATGGACTGAATCTGATTCCAATTTTTATTTAAATAAATTCAAAATAAAATCAGAATAATTTTCCAAAAATAATTTACCAAAATAATTTATTGAATTAAATTATTTTGGTTCTGAGTTATCTATAAGTCTAAAAATATACTTGTATAGAACTTTGTAAGTTGACACTACTATAGAACTCTACAATGACTTCTCGATAAGTCATAATAATGCTTATCGAAAAGTCATTCGAGAAGTCAGTAAATTGACTTATCGAGAACTCACTCGAGAAGTCTCAAAATGACTTGTCGATATATCAATTAGACTTATCGAGAACTCAGTTCTATATATTTTTGATCAATTTAAGTCTTCCTTTTGTTAATTTTACATATTAAGGATGTAAATTAACAACTTAGTAGTTTACTTTAAATTTAAAAAATTCCAAGTTAATTTTTTTTTTGAAATATAAATATGCAGAGAATTCTGAAATATTTATAATTCATATTTCAGTTAATTTCTAATTAAATCAAATTAATTTTGATTTACTACAAATTAATCTGCTGCAACACATTAGCTGAGTTCTTGCCTTAGGATGAAAAATTAAGCATTCCAATTTCACCTACAAGTCTAGTAAAAGTTGCTTCATCCAAAGGTTTAGTAAAGATGTCAGCTAATTGTTTTTCCAGTTGGAATAAAGATAAGCTCAATGGTACCATTTGTAGCATGTTCTCTAATAAAATGATACCTTACATCAGTGTGCTTTTTTCTAGAATGATTAACTGGATTAGCCATTATAGATATAGCACTAGTATTGTCACACATAATTGGAATTTTGTGTAACACTAGGTCATAGTCCATTAGCTGATTTCTAATCCAAAGCACTTAAGCATAATAACTTCCTGCGGCTATGTATTCAGCCTCTGCTATAGAATTTGACACATATTGTTATTTCTTGCTATACGAGGATACAAGTCTTTGTCCAAGAAATTGACAGCTTCCACTAGTACTCTTCCTGTCAATCCTGCATCCAGCGAAATTTGCATCAGTGTAGCCAACAACTTCAAAACCAGTTCCCTTAGTATACAACAATCCCAAGTTTGGAGTCCCCCTCAAGTATCTGAAAATCCTCTTTACAGCCATCAAATGTGATTCTTTTGGATTGGCTTGAAATCTTGCACATAGACATGTTGCAAACATGATGTCTGGTCTACTTGCTGTTAAGTAAAACAATGATCCAATTATTCCTCTATAGCTTGAAATATCTACACTATTGCCTTTCCTATCTTCATCCAACTTTGTTGTTATAGACATAGGTGTAGAATCACGTGAACAATCAACCATACCAAACTTTTTCAATAAATTCTTGACATACTTAGTTTGGCTGATGAAAATCCCATCACTACTGTAACGACCGAGAATTATGCTTGTATTATATCTTAATAAAGATGATTTATGTATATTATTATGTTGTTAAGTGTGTGAATTCATAAAACCCTAGCTGATATCTGCTATATGTTATCTGTTTCGACCAGAACATGTTCCGGGTAATTATCGAATATTTTATTGTAAGTTAAATGCTTTTATATCAAAAGTTGTACGACCCAAACAGTGTTTTAAAGGCCGATATTTCATATAAAATCATTAACCCTATTTTTCCAAGTATGGCCTATACCATATGGACATTCTGAACATCTAAATGTTTTACAAATTTTCCTGTTTCGCGAAAAACGACTTTTCCGGGCCCCTTCGGGTGTCAAAAACCCCACAAAAATCACATTTTTATTTTTATAGGATCATGAAATTATCAAACATCATTTTTCTTTGCATTTTTGTATTATTCACAATTTTTGGAAATTTTTGGCATATATTTTGTATTTATTGAATATTTAAAAATTCATAATTAATATCCAAAAATTATAAAAATTGGGCCAATTAATTTTATTAGATTTATAATTAGGCCCTTAATTTTAATTAGGGGTATTTTTAACCCTAGTACAATTAATTATTAAAAAAATCAGAAAATCAAGAACATTTGTGTTGGTGAAGAACAGCTCAAGAATTAAAACCAAGATTTCATAGTGATTCTGTTATTCAAATCGCTCATGTGAGTAACCAAAATGAAGCTTACGATCTCTACTTCCTTTTCATGTCATCAATTTCTTGTTTTGTTGCTTGGATTTTTTATTCATATTTTAGGGTTTATGAACTGAAATTGGGGGTTTTTTATTGTGGGGTTATGGGATGAAATTGATGCTTGGGATAGCTTTATATGCTTGTTTACAGTTGATTTGTGCTATTTATTTCATCAAACGATTGCTTAAATTAGTTGTTCTTATTCTAGGGTTTATGTATATTTTTAATTAGTTTGTTTTAATTTTATATGAACCTGAGATTGATTTGATGATAGGGGTTAGATTATAGAAATTAAAACCTTTATTTTAAGCTATTATGTGTAATTTTTCGTGTATGAAATCGATAGTTCGAGTTTTGGCCGGAATTTTGGTTGGTTTGATCGGAGAATCTGTTGTAGGGATTGTTAGACTGTGATTTTAGTATATTCGTGTTCCTGGTGAAATTTGGAATGAAAACTCATCAGAAA
This sequence comes from Apium graveolens, assembly GCF_009905375.1. Taxonomy (NCBI): domain Eukaryota; kingdom Viridiplantae; phylum Streptophyta; class Magnoliopsida; order Apiales; family Apiaceae; genus Apium; species Apium graveolens. Next base: position 181,767,391 of record NC_133651.1, read on the forward strand.
TCGATCCAAACGATGTTGTTATGGCATGTAAGCCGGAGGGGTGGTCGGTGTTCGTCGGCGCCACCGTGTTCTTCGAGGATTCCGGCTTTATAATCGACGAAGGAGAAGGAGGAGGAGTCTTGGGTGGTCGGGGATAGAAAACACAGAAAAATCGGGCCATAAATCACGTTGATTTATCGTGTTTTGCTCGCCGGAATCACCACCGGCACCGGATTCTGGGCTGGCCGACGGTGTTCTTCGCGACCCGGGTTCGACCCGGTTTCAAGCCGGAAATCGACCCGGGTTTGATCCTAAAAATCCCTAATTTGTTTCCTGAATTGTGTTTCTCCATTTTCTATTTTAATTTATTTTTACAAAAACAGAAAATTAGTTTTTGATTATTAGAAAATCAAATAAATAATTTGATTAAAATCTGAATTATTTTGAAAATAATTTCTAAATTATTTTATTAATTTAGAAATTTGAAAATGTAATTATTTAATTAATTATTAATTTATTTATCTTTTTATTTACTTATTTATTATTTATTTATTATTTAACTAATTATTCAGTAATTGAGGATTAATTAATCAGATCGATTAGTTGTTCGATAATTGATTGATTTAAGCGAATAATTCGTAATAATACGAGTTGCGTTCTGAATTTTAGGAAGTCGGAGTGTGAATAATTATTTATTTATTTACTTATTTCCAGATTGTGTAATATTGATTCGAATCGATTAATTATTTATATTTAATCAATTTAACTAAATAATTTGTAATAAATTATAATTAATTCCAAAAATTAGGAAATAATTATTTTAAACTATGATAATTCTTAAATAATTATTTAAAAATATAATTAAGGTTTAATTATTTGTGAATGATTAATTATAATTGTTTAATAATTGATTTAATCTTGTTTATTGCATAATAATTAAACCGTCTATCCGATTTAAGCGAAACGAAGACCCTTAAACTCAGAAAAATGACCCGATTCCTTTAAAAATAGTTATAAATCATAATTTCTTTCGAGAACGAGTCGACTTATGATAATTATTTATTTGTAGACCCTATCATTGATAAAAACGAGTCCAATAAATATCAAAAAATTGGGAATCGAGTCAGATACTGTTTGTTAGTACGAATATAGGTCTAGTATCGATTCTAAAAATATTTATAAGTCTAAATTATTTATGTGCCTTATGTGTTATGTGATTTACGTGATTATGTGAACTCTATTTGCTAGATAATTATATACACGTCGGATAGAATTATATGGGTAGACGATAAGGGCTATGTGGTACCAGTCGGAGATACGCGTACGATGTTAGTCAACTAAACAAGTATCTTTCCTTGATAGATTCAGCACCAGCAAGGCTAATCAAGCTAGAGATAGAAAATGGTGAATTACCCGAGGCGAAGCGCATACCAGGCAAGTTTTTCCCCATTTTAAGTTCAGAATAGTGAATCGTTTCCAACTTTCCATGACAGCTACACCTTGATAATTCTTGTTCACAAACACTGATGATACACAGTTGTTGTTCCTTTATTTATATTTCATTTCAATTCATGATTTCTCCTAATTCATTGAATCCTCTATTCATATTCCAGTAATTACATACACTCATATACATATACTCTGATATATTCTGATGTTGGGAAACATCGAAAGCATACAGATTGTTCTAGTTGCTAAGCTATGGACTGAATGGTTACGATACGGGCCGGGTATGAACCAGACCCTTGATTATTAGGCCATAGTGCCTGGGTACCTTATATGTTGGTGGGGTCTATACAGTTGGGTATAGATCCGCGCTATATCCTGACTAATCAGCAGGTTATAGTGCATATATTGGTTTTTATGTCCAGTCTAATTCATTTGGTACTTGCCAGTAATGGCATTCATTGTTCATTACAGAAACAGATGGTTGTTCAAATCAACAATTTACAGAATCATTTATCTTTCTCTCATTACACTATATACATATTATTGCAGGCTTGTTGAGCAATTTTGGCTCACCCCTATTATTGTTGTTCACATTGTTTTTCAGTTAAGGTTGAGAATGAAACTCATCTGAACCCGAGTAGTCAAGAAGCGGGTCAAGTTGCGGGACCCTCTGGTACGAAGAGTGTTTATCCCAATTCCAGAAGAGAGTTTTGAGATGCCAGAGCAGGTGTAACATGATAAGTTGTATTTGTAATTTGAATTAAAGATGTTTAGTTTAAAATTTGAATAGAAAATTGGTTTGTAATAAAGAGAGCTTGTAGGACAGTTTATTCGAGTCGTTGCAATATATGTTGGTATGTCGTTCTTGTTTTCATACCTAAACCTAGAAAAGATCCTGGTTAGTAGTAAGAAGGGGTAATTATATATTTATATTATAATTGTACAGGTTCAGTAAGGTAATTAGTGTTAGTAATACACCAGATCTATACCCCGGATTTGGAGGGTGTTACAGTTGGCATCAGAGCTTAGGTTTTGGCCCTTGAAAACAAGAACATTAGAGTTAAGATAAGATAGGGAGATCACATAAGATAGGAATAATGGTATTAGGGTTTTGTTAGTTTCTTAGATTAGGAAATTATAAGTTTTAGGACTGGAAAATGACCTTTTCATGTGTTATGATTATTCTGTCAGATGGCATCATCAGCATCTTCGTCAGAGAGGACGGTATCCAGACCAGCATTGCCACCAGTGTCAGTATAGGTATTTCCACCACCACTACCTCAGGAGATTGCACAACTAGTACCAGAGCAGATATCAGATCCACCAGTGTTAGAGGTACCTGATCCCATTGACTTTTTCCCGTATTTCGAGACAGAGATACCTTAGTTACCACTGCTCGAGTTTCCGATATTTCATATACCTGATATGTTTGATTTTCCTCAATGGGATGAGCTTGAGCCCCAAGTTCCAGTACAGCAGCCGGAGGTTCCACTTCCACAGCCTGATGTACCTCCAGCCCCTCAGATGTTTGAGCCACCAGTTCCACCAGTGTTGTTTCCAGCACCTATAGCCATTTATGCTCCAGTGCCCAGAGTTTATCAATTTCCACAGGCCGAGTTTATGGATGAGCTCATTGATCAACCGATGCCACTACCTACTAGAGGTTCACAGACAGACCTTCGTGAGCCACAGACTGTGCCATATCAGCAGCATGACAAGCTGAGGGAGGAGATGTAGATGTGGAGAGATCAGTGTAGGGAGATTCTTGGATTGTTTGAGAGCAGAGAGTTTGGACGAGTGAGAGCATAGCATCCAAACTAAATTATGAGAGAGCGGCTCCGACAGATTTACCGAGCACCTTCACAGGAGGTTGCTGAGTTGAGACATGGGGATGTCCGTACTGATGCAGTATATCGTCGAGCTATGAGATTGACGGAGACAGTGTTAGAGTCACATTTAGCAGGAGATAGACTGTGTGCCACCTGGATTTTGAGACCATCCAGATAGCCGGATATGTTATACTAGATGTGATATATGTAGATAGAGGCAGCATAGTATAGTGTGATTAGGCTTTTATGTGTTTAGTATCTAGTTTTGACTTGTAGCAGCGGTAGCTATGACAGACCAGATATAGACCCTTTCGTATCAAGCACTAACACCTGTAGCTAGTGTCATATATATTTAAAATGAACTTTTCCAACTTTTTCTTTAAATTTAAATTTCAATCTTTAAAGCATTTACATTTATTTTACTATTTTATATATCTTAAATGTTGTTTTTGTTTAAAACCATATTGTACCATTCATTATCCCAAATTTTTCAATTATTTCCAAGTTATTTATTTAAATTCTGAACTGTTTTAATTTCTCATTTTAAATACCTGATAAATTGTTTTCTTTCCAATATCAACTGTTTAAATTTCATGTTTTAATACCATAAAAATTGTTTTTTTATTCATATCACCTATTTAAATAAATTGTTATTAAAGGAACCATTTGTTTTATTATCAAAACCATGGCACCAAAAAGAAAAACCAGAACTGAGTCATTCAATGACAATACCGAAGGCCAAAATAATAATAACCACCACATGGACCAAATGTTTTACCTAATGCAACAACAAATGGTGATGATGCAACAACAACAACAGTTCTGAAGCAGATGTTACAACAACCACTTCGTCTAGAGCCACAAGCACCACCAGTTGTACCTGTTGTTACTTTCAAACAGTTCAAGTCGGTAAAGCCTCTAGAATTTGAAGGTTTAGCATATCCTACCAAGGCAAGAGCCTGGTTAAAGGAGATGGAGAAAGCATTTGTGTTGGTTAAAGTGGAAGCAGATCAAAAGACGAATTTCGCAAGCTACCTTTTGAAGGGAGAAGCTAATTACTGGTGGGAATCCAAGAAAGCGCTAGAAGGCGAGGGTGTAGTAACTTAGGATAGATTCACCGAGCTTTTTCTGGAGAAGTATTTTCCCCGTTATATGAAAAACCATATGGAAATTAAGTTCTTGGAGTTGAAACAGGGAAATTTGTCAGTCACTGATTATGAAGCCAAGTTTACTGAATTGGCTAGATTTGTTCCGGAACAGGTAGATACTGACGAGAAGCGGGCTAAGATATTCCAACAGGGATTGAAGCCGTGGATTTTTAGCAGAGTAGCGGTATTCGAACTGACGACCTATACAGCCGTAGTTCAGAAGGCCATGATAATTGAGGGAGAAAGTGAAGCATCCCAAAAGGAAAAGGGACCGGGAAGTTTTCAGAACCGTTCCAATAGGAGGCCGGGATTTCAAGCCCGGGAAAATGCAAATTTCAGAAGGATGGAACAAGGCAATCAGAGGACGGGTAACCGACTCCCATCCCCAAATCAACAAAGAATCATCCGACCACCAATAACTGACTGTAGAACATGTGGGAAGAAGCATACCGGGATTTGCAATAAGACAAACATTACATGCTTCAAGTGCAAGCAGAAGGGACACTACTCTGGGGAATGCCCAATAGGGAAGGCAGAGGTCACTTATTTTCGATGCAGAAGAAAGGGACACATCGCTAAAGACTGTAGAGGAACAACAATGGAAGCCAATATTCCAAGGGTTTTGGCATTACCTCCACCACCACAGCATAATCAGCCTTGGGCAAGGACTTTTAACATGTCGATGAAAGAAGCTGTGCAGAGTCCCAATGTGGTTGCAGGTACGCTTCCTGTGAATTCTGTAGATGCGCATATATTGATTGATTCTTGAGCCACAAGATCATTTATTTTTGAATAATTTATTCCTAAGTTATATTGTGAAATTCAACGGTTGGACGAAACATTAATTATAAAGTTAGCAAACAATGATCAAATTGTGGTAGACCGAGTGTGTCCAGGGTGCGATATCGAAATAACAGGACATCATTTCTCAGTTGAGTTGATAACTTTAAGGTTAGGAGAATTTGATGTTATTTTAGGAATGGATTGGTTAGTCGGTAACAATGCCCAGATTGATTGCGTGAATAAGAAGGTGAATCTTTGAACCGAGGAAAATGCAACGGTAACATTAAAGGTGAGAAATAGAAGCAAAGATTTTTAATGATGATGTAGATGAAACAATTGCTACGCCAAGGATGTAAAGCTTATTTAGACTATATGTTGGATACAGAAAAGGAAAGTCTAAAGGTCGAAGATATTCCAGTGGTACGTGAATTTTCCGATGTCTTTCCAGATGAACTTCCAGGATAACCTCCGGATCGAGAAATTGAGTTTACCATTGATTTGATACCAGGTACTGAACCAGTTTCAAAAGCTCCGTATCGAATGGCGCCTGTTGAGATGAAAGAGTTGGCAACGCAATTGCAAGATCTTCTTGATAGAGGAATTATAAGGCCTAGTGTATCTCCATGAGGTACACCAGTGTTGTTCATAAATAAGAAATACGGCAGTATGCGATTATGTATCGACTATTGTAAGCTGAACAAGTTAACTATCAAGAATAAATACCATTTGCCACGGATCGATGACTTATTTGATCAACTGAAGGGAGTGGCATGGTTCTCGAAAATCGATTTAAGATCGGGTTATCATCAGTTAAAGATCAAGGCAGAAGATATTCCAAAAACTGCTTTCCGAACGAAATACGAACACTATGAATTTCTCTTGATGGCGTTTGGACTTACCAATGCACCAGCAGCATTCATGGATTTGATGAACAGAGTGTTCAAAAAGTACTTGGATAAATTTATCATTGTATTTATTGATGACATCTTGATATACTCAAAGACTGAAGAAGAGCATGCAGAGCATCTGAGAATCACTTTGGAAACACTGAGCAAGGAGCAGCTTTATGCGAAATTTTCAAAATGCAAATTCTGGTTAAAGGAAGTGCAATTTCTAGGTCACATAATTAGTGTTGAGGGAATTCAAGTCGACCCAGCAAAGATTGAAGCTATTTTTATAATACAAATGCGTGAAACTATATGAATAAACTATCATACAAAATAAAATAAAATAAAACTACATGGCAAAATATGCAACTATATGCACTAAACTATCATGAATACGCAAACTATATGTGACTCACACAAAATATATTCCTTAAACTACTACCCCCAAACTTAAAATTTTCACTGTCCTGAGTGAAGGTAATAGTAAGGAATCAGACATAGCTACTCGGAATCAGGATCATCACCCTCAGCGGGTGGAGTGTCAGGCGTGTCTGGAGGTGGATACACAGAGTCCTCACCAAATACTGGCCGCTGGATGTCAACATGTGTAGCTCTGAATGCAGTCCCTAGTGCTTGGGTGAGATAACGTATAAACCAACTATGGATGTCATGCATCAAATCCATCCTCCTCACTAGACGCCTATACTGCGTCGTGCTCAAACCAGCTTCAATATCTGCTCCTGCCTCCTGCTGCTGCTGTGATCTCGAATGACCAGCCTCTTCTCCCAACTGAGCTCTCCATGCTGCTCGACGAACCTGCGAAGTCCCACCAGCATAAGTCTGATCCGCTGGCCTTCCTCCTGGAAGATGGTCATAAGAATAGCCAAGCCCCTTAGGATTGGGCTTCCCACCATACCACTCTGTCTTTTTCAACAGCGTCGAACTATCGAGAAGAGCACTGGGAAGCTACAACTGCTCATGTGCGGGCCAATGAACACCAACTGCCACGCAAAACTTCATCACAACAGATGCATAGGGTATAGAACCCATACTACCTCCTCGCAGGAACCTCAAAATATCCTGGTAAATAACCATCCCAAGGTCCACATAGTCGGCCTGAAGAATACCCCAAAACAGACGAGCACGCTCCACAGTAATCTCATGCACATGAGAAGATGGCATGATGTTAGCACAGATAAACAAATTCCAAGCACGTGAAACCTGTTCATGCACGAAGCAGAGAACGTGGAATAATCACTCGTGCCCCTCTTGAACAATGAGTCTCAGGCACACAAAGAGTAGCAACTATCAAATCCAAATCAAAATCCTCTGGAGTCTTATCGTTTTAGGTGTCCTGACCGGGCTTCCTCGCGGGTTGCTCAATCACCCTCCTTATCGCCTCAGTACTGTACTCCATCATCATCCCCCTAACCATAGTGAAACCATTCTTCTCCGTCTTTGCATTAGCATAGAACTCTGAATAAAACACTCATGGGTACAGCAGCGGGTGCCTCGCAAAAAGCAACCCAACCCATCTCCAAGATCATCTTCAACAACTTACCATCTTTCCCTGATGGCAGAAAACCTCGCTCCTTTGCTATAGGCTTCGAGAGAAGCCTGTATACTCCACTTCAGCCTCGGGAGTCGAAAACCTCAGCCTCACAGCACCTACACTCGAAGAATCGGTGGTGCTGCTGCTTACTTGAGTTCTTTGTCTCTTGGGTGCCATTGGGATTGAATAAGAGAGAATAAAAGATAAGTGTTTGAGAGAGAATAATGTTTAAGAATTTGAGAAGTGATGGAGAAGTTTGTGTATAAGTGTATGTATATATAGGAGATGAGAAGAGAATTAGATATGGAATAGAAGTGGGAATTGATTATAGGAATAGTGGGAATAATGGGTTTGATTTGGAGAGGGAAATTTGGGATGTGGAAGAGTAAAAATTGGGTGAAAATTGATTTTCTATAAAAAATCCTGATTTTCTCTTCACAAACTGCTATTTTTCTGAATTGGGACCCAGTGTGGCCGCGCACTAGACCAGCACGGGCGCACTCACCTTCTGCCAAATCGGCGCGGGCGCGCGCTATATCAGTGCGGGCGTGCTCAGCTTCTGAAGTTGGCCCTGAAATTTTCTAGTTTTCTGATTCTTTTTGTGTTTTTCTCTTTTCTTCTTGCTTCCTCTACCTACTAATGTACAACAAACTTGGGTTGCCTCCCAAGAAGCATTTGCTTTACGTCGTTAGCTTGACGTAGAAATGCGAGATCAAACGCACAATAAAACGGCACTAACCACCTCGCGATTTGCCGTGTCACCATAGTAATGCTTCAACCTCTGACCATTTACCTTGAATGCTTGGTCCGGATCATTCTCAAAAATCTCCACCGCACCATGTGGAAACACAGTTTTGACAACAAACGGCCCTGACCACCTTGACTTCAACTTTCCAGGAAAAATACGGAGATGAGACTTAAACAAAAGGATTTATTGCCCTGGCATAAATGATTTGAGTACTAGGTCCCTATTGTGCCACCGCTTGACTTTCTCCTTACATATTTTGTTGTTTTCATATGTTTGAAGTCGAAACTCGTCGAGTTCATTCAATTGAAGTATCTTCTTCTTTCTAGCTGCATCCAAATCAAGATTTAACTTCTTTAAATCCTAATACACTTTATGCTCTAGCTCCACCGACAAATGACACCCCTTACCATAAACCAACTGAAATGGTGACATTCCCAATATAGTCTTGTATGTTGTTATATACGCCCAAACAGCTTCGTCAAGCTTCAAAGACCAATCTTTCCTTGATGGACACACAACCTTCTCTAAAATACGCTTGATCTCTCTGTTAGATACCTCAGCTTGACCATTCGTCTGAGAATGATAAGCCGTAGCAATGCGATGATTCACATTATATCTTTGCATCATAGCAGTAAACTTGTGATTACAAAAATGCGACCCCTCATCATTGATTATGACTCTTGGATTTCCAAATCTTGTGAATATCTGCTTGTGAAGAAAATTAAGCACTACTTTCACATCGTTCATTGGCAATGCCTTAACTTTAACCCATTTCGACACATAATCAACCGCCAACAAGATATACTGATTGTTACAAGATGAGACAAATGGCCCCATGAAGTCGATTCCCCTAACATCGAAGACTTCAACCTCGAGAAGTATATTAAGAGGCATCCAATCCCTCTTAGATATATTACCCACACGTTAACATCGATCACATTTCAAAATGAATTGATGAGCATCTTTAAACAAAGTCGAACAAAAAAACCTGCTTGAAGAATACAAGATGCTGTCTTTTCTCCACTAGAATGTCTTCCATAAGCCGTTGAGTGGCAATCTCGCAAGATCCCCCTCCCGTTTCACTGTAAGGAATACATCTCCTGATGATTTGGTCAGGTCGTTGTCGAAAAAGAAACGGCTCATCCTACATATACCACTTCACTTCATGCAGAAACTTCTTCATTTGAGCATATGATAAGTCGGGAGGCATGATATTACTCACAAGGTAGTTCACAATGTCTGCAAATCACGGTTCTTCCTCTTGCACTCCAAATAGCTGCTCATCGGGAAAAGACTCATTTATTAATGTCTTATCCAGTGAAGTTACAATTGGATCCTCTAAACGCGAGAGATGATCAACGACTTGATTTTCAGTCCCTTTTTTGTCCTTGATCTCTAATTCAAACTCCTGGAGTAAAAGAACCCATCGAATCAATCTAGGCTTCGAATCCTTCTTCGAGACAAGATATCGAATGGCAGCGTGATAAGTGAAAATTGTCACCTTCGTCCCAAACAGATAAGATCGAAATTTCTCGAAACCGTAGACGATAGCCAAAAGTTCTTTCTCTGTCATAGTATAATTCAGTTGAGCACTATTAAGAGTCTTACTAGCATAGTAGACTACATGAAATATGTTGTTCTTTCTCTGCCCAAGAACTGCTCCAACTACATAGTCACTTGTATCGCACATCATCTCAAAAGGTTCACTCTAATCGGGTGCAGTTATGACAGGTGTTGTGATTAAACTCTTCTTTAAGAACTCAAAAGCAGTTACACACTCGCCATCAAACTTAAACGGGATATCCTTCTCCTGAAAATTGCAAAAAGGTTTAGAAATTTTTGAGAAGTCCTTGATGAACCGCCTGTAGAAGCCCGCATGACCAAGAAAATTGTGAACTCCCTTAACAGAAATTGGTGGGGGGAGATTTTCGATAACCCCCACTTTGGCTTTGTCCACCTCAAGACCCTTACTAGAGACCTTGTGCCCAAGAATGATGCCCTGTCGCACCATAAAGTAACATTTCTCCCCATTGAGAACCAAATTAGTCTCAACACACCTCTTGAGAATGTCACCTAAATTCTGCAAGCACTCATCAAATGAATCACCAAACACAGAGAAATCATCCATGAACACCTCCATATTTTGACCAATCATATCAGAAAGGATAGCCATTATGCATCTCTGTATGTGGTCGGTGCTCCACATAACCCAAAAGAAACTCTTCTAAAGGCGAAAGTATCAAATGGACAAGTGAAAGTAGTCTTCTCCTGATCTTCTGGAGCAATGCAAATTTGATTATAACCAGAATAAACATCCAAAAGATAATAGTACTCATGCCCAGCTAATCTATCAAGCATCTGATCAATAAATGGTAGAGGAAAGTGATATTTTCTTATGGCCTTGTTCAGCTTCCTATAATCTATGCAAACTCTCCACCCCGTGACTGTTCGAGTTGGAATGAGCTTATTCTTCTCATTAGCAACGACTGTGATACCTCCTTTCTTTGCCACACATTGAACTGGGCTCACCCATGAACTGTCAAAAATGGGATTGATGATCCCTACATCCAGCCACTTAAGAATTTCCTTCTTCACGACTTCCTTCATGATTGGATTTAGCCTTCTCTGTTGCTCAACAGTAGGTTTGCTTCCTTCCTCTAGCAGAATTTTGTGCATGCAATACGAATGGCTGATTCCTTTGATATCTTATATAGTCCAACCAATTGCCGATTTGAATTCCCTAAGAATTCTCAAAAGCTTCTCCTCGTCACTATCTGAAAGGTCAGATGCAATAATAACAGGAAGAGTAGATGCATCACCTAAAAACGCATACCTCAAATATTCAGGCAAAGGCTTAAGCACGAGAGTAGGTGTTTCCTCAATAGATGGCTTGAGGCGCTTAGGAGCTTTGTTCAACTCTTCCATTCCCAGAGATTCAAAAGGCATATCAATCTTCCTCATCCAGGGAGAAGCATTCAGAAATTGCAACTGCACATCCCCTTCATCATTTTTACTATCGGAATTCCCCAACAAGGCCTTCTCTAAGGTATCAGACCTTAGCAATTGATCGAGTTCTGAAGTAGCCACAGAATCAACCAACTCCACTTTTAAGCACTCCTCATTTTTCGTAGGGAATTTCATGGCATTGAACACATTAAAAGTTACATCCTGGTCCATCACTCGCATGGTGAGCTCACCCTTCTGCACATCTATCAAGGTTCGGCCAGTGGCTAAGAAAGGTCTTCCCAAGATTATGGGAATCTTCTTATCCTCCTCGAAATCAAGAATTACAAAATCAACAGGGAATATGAGTTTATCCACCTTGACCAAGACATCCTCCACAATATCCCGCGGATATGTAATAGAACGGTCGACCAACTGCAAAGTCATATAAGTAGGCTTTAGATCAGGCAAGTTCAACTTCTTAAAGATTGACAAGGGCATTAGATTGATGCTAGCTCCAAAGTCTCATAGACACTTGTCAAATGACACCTTTCTAATGGTGCATAGAATAATGAAGCTTCCAGGATCTTTAAGCTTCGGAGGCAACTTCTGTTGCAGCACAACACTGCATTCTTCCGTGAGAGCAACGATCTCTAAGTCATCAAGTTTCACCTTCCTAGAGAGAATACCTTTCATGAACTTCGCATAACTAGGCATTTGTTCAAGAGCTTCAGCGAAAGGTATGTTGATGTGAAGTTTCTTGAACACCTCCAGAAACTTCTCAAACTGCTTATCCAGCTTTTTCTTCTGCAGCCTCTTAGGAAAAGGAGGTGGAGGATAGATATGTTTCTCCCCTATATTATCCTTAGGAGGAGTGTGCTCAACAATAGTCTTCCTTGGTTCCACTTCTTCTTCCTTCCGCACTTTTTCTTCTTCATCCTCAACTTTAGATTCTGAAGTCTTAGCTTTTTCAGGATTCGCAACCTTACCAGACCTTAATGTAATTTCCTTAACATGCTCCTTAGCTTCCTTCTTGCTTGGCACTTCAGTATCGCTTGGGAGTGTGCCAGGTTAATGATTTAGTAATACATTAGCAATTTTCCCAATCTGATTCTCCAAGGTCTTCATAGACACAGCTTGGCTCTTGCACATGAGACTTAACTCCTCCAATTCAGATTTTTCATTAGCTTGCGGTAGCTGCTGAAATTGAAGTTGTTGCCTAGGGGCATATTGCGGTTGCTGAAAACCAGGAGGGTTATACTGCTTTGCTGTGTATGGCTGATAAAATTGTTACACCGCATTCTGATTATTACTCCAGCTGAAGTTAGGATGATTGCGGTTATTTGGATGATAAGTGGCTGGAGCTTGTTGTTGTGATCTCTGGAAGTTGCTCACAAATTGAGCTGATTCGCTAGAAATAGCGCACTGCTCAGTTTAATGTACCCCCGCACAAAGCTCACAAACACTAGTGATTTGATTAACTCCATAATTCGCCAAAGAGTCCACTTTTATCATCAAAGCTTGAAGTTGAGAAGTTATAGCTGTAGCTATATCCACCTCCAGAATTCCTGCTCCCTTGCCTTGCAACATTCTTTGTATAGGATTCTGGTATTCATTAGCTGCCATGAGCTCAATCAACTCATTATAGCTTTTAGCCCATAAGGCTCCACCAGACGCTGCATCGAGCATAGGTCTAGACTGAGCGCCCAAACCATTGTAAAAACAGTTTATAATCATCCAATCTGGTATGCCATGGTGTGGTCACTTCCTTAACATCTCCTTATATCGATCCCAAGCCTCACACGGAGATTTTCCAGTTTGCTGAGCAAACTGAGTAAGTGCATTCCTGATTGCAGTGCAGTCTTCGCCATAAGAACGAATTTAGTGAGAAACTTTTGATCAAGATCCTCCCATTTGGTGATAGACCCTGGTGGTAGAGAATGCAACCAGTACTTTGCTTTATCCCTTAGAGAGAAAGGGAAGAGTCGCAGTTTGATAGCATCTTCAGTAACCCCATTGAACTTGAAAGTGTCACAGATCTCGATGAAATCCCTGATATGCATGTTGGGGTCTTTTGTAGGAGAGCCCCCAAAATGAACTGAGTTCTGTATCATCTGATTCGTACTCGACTTGATCTCAAAAGTGTTAGCCGAGATGGCTGGTCTGATGATGCTCGATTGAATATCATCGATCTTAGGCTAAGAATAGTCCATCAGAGCCTTAGGATTTTTTGCTTGATCTCCCATCACTACTAGAGCTGGTTCCTCGAATTTATCTTCTTTTTCTACTTTCTCTCCGTCCTCAAAAACTTCCCTTCGAATCACTATAGCTTCTTCCTCGGCTTGATCCAGATTTCTCTTACGAGCCCACAAACGCGTATGCATACACGCTCGCTAGAGTACCTGAAATACGACAAAGAAAAGAGTAGGTAAGTAACAATGTCTGAGTCAATGAACTTTAATGATCACTGATGACAAACACATAAACTAAAAGTTAACACCATTCCCCGGCAGCGGCGCCAAAAACTTGTTAGCCGCTAAACACGCGCTAAAATTCACGCAAGTATACGTGTTCGCAAGTAGTATAAGATATAAATCAGATTCGTTCTCATAGCGAATGGTTTAGGTTAACTTTATGATTTATGCACTTATGCAACAATGATATGGCTACTATTCAATGCTAAGATGAATAACAATTTGGATTTTGATTATACTACGATTAACTATTGAGAATTATACTAGAGAACATTAACTAAAGAAAGTAAAGAGAGTTGAATAATATATGACACAAACATGGGATCCTAACTTCATTAAGTACTTCATTCAATAGCCTTTTCATTCTTAACCTTAGCATGCAATGGTGATGACACTAATCAGATAACACGAAACTGATAATCTCCAACTTTCGTTGTATAAATACCATACTACATACATCCACAAAAGAGATAGAAGCTGAATAGATACCAGTTATATTGAGACCCTATATGTCTATAGAATTTGACAACATAATGGTTTAATGCACAAGTTATCTATTGTGATTCTATAGGGCAAGTAAGATGCTTAAAATTACCTACTAATCATGCATACAATAACACATAAACCTATGCTAGCATGGCAAATTCTAAATCCTTAAATTCACTTTCGCTTTATAAAGAATTAACACGCTATCTTATAAGTTCGCGACGCTCATAAGACGAATAAGCACAACCAATACTAGGTTATCATACAATCACCACACACTAAGGGATCGAACAAATAAACTAAAAAAATCCATAAATAAATCCGCTAGAACCCCATGATAACGATTAGCCCATAATCGGACTCATCATCGACGTGGGTTCCGATGAAAGCATGGTAAAATAAACGTAGTCTTTATAAACAAATAATAAACAAAGTATGAAATCCAGAGTATTAGGTTCCACAAAACAAGAAAGGAGCATCTAAGATTACAACTTAGAACAAAGATTCACAAGAATAAACTAGATCTTCTTCGCCTTCGTTGAATTGTGCTATAGGTCTTCTTGTCGTCTTCTCCTTGAGCTCCTTTATGCCTCTCCTTATGAAAAACGTCTTCTGTTGTAGAATTGACCAGGGCTTCAAACTCTCAAAATCCCAATAGAAATAGAATTTTGCTACCCCGACCTAGCGCGGCCGCGCGCTTGACCAGCGCGGGCGCACTGAGTTTCTGCTCATTGGGCGCGGTCGCGCGCTACTTCAGCGCGGGCGCGGCCGCGCGCTACTTCAGCGTGGGCGGGCCGTAGCGCGCAGCCGCGCCGTAGCGCGCGGCCGCGCCGTCCTCCTGAATAATTGATCAGAGAGTTTGATAAATTGGAAATTAAAGTTCGTATTCCAGAAAGCTCGACTGAAATGAACTACGCCATGACATTCCACCTAGAATTATTGGAAAAGATAAGAAAGTGTCAAGAGGAAGTAATGAATCATGAAATTGACAATTTGACAGGAGAAGAAATTACAAGCCAGAAAGATGACAAGGGAATTTTTAGAGTTGCTTCAAGAATATGGATACCCAATGTACCGAAACTGAAGGCATAAATTTTGCGAGACGCTCATAGTTCAAGATATTCAATTCATCCTGGAAGCACAAAGATGTACAGAGATTTGAAAGAAAACTTTTGGTGGCCAAACATGAAGAAAGAAATAGCGGAATGGGTCAGTAAATGTTACACGTGCCAATGAGTCAAAGCCGGACATCAACGTCCGAGTGGATTACTACAACTACCGGATATTCCAAAATGGAAATGGGAGCACTTAGCAATGGATTTCATGGTAGGACTTCCGAGAACCAGAGCAAACCATGATGCAATTTGGGTTATCATTGACAGGTTAACAAAATCAGCACAGTTTCTCCCAATCAACGAAAGGTTTTCGCTTGACATGTTAGTAGATCTATATCTTAAGGAAATAGTGATGCTCCATGGAGTGCCTGTATCCATTGTATCTGATCGAGATCCCCGTTTTGATTCAAAATTTTGGAGACAATTTTAGGAATGACTTGGTACCAAACTAAACATGAGTACCGCTTATCATCCACAGACGGACGGAAAAAGTGAAAGGACGATTTAGACAATTAAAGGTATGTTACGTGTATGTGCAATAGATTTTGAAGGTAGTTGGGACGAACATTACCGCTAGTGGAATTCTCTTACAACAACAACTATCATGCTATCATTGGAATGCCACCTTACGAAGCCTTATGTGGAAGAAAGTATAGGTCACCTACATGTTGGGATGAAGTTGGAGAACGCAAAATTCTAGGTCCAGAACTAATTCAGCAGACCAAAGAAAAAGTAGAGCTTATCCAAAAGCGACTCGAAGTAGCACAAAATTGATAACATAAATATGCAGATCCAACCAGGAAAGATGTGGATTACCAAGAAGGAGAACATGTATTGCTGAAGATATCACCATGGAAAGGATTGACTAGGTTTTGGCAACAAAGGCAAGTTAAAGCCTCGATACATCGGTCCATTTGAAATTTTGAAGAGAGTCAGAAAAGTTGCATACGAGTTAGCCTTACCACCCCATATACAACATATTCATAATGTATTTCATGTGTTAATGCTTAAGAAGTACAATCCTGATACAAGGCATGTAATAGAATATAAGCCAATAGAGCTTCAAGTTGATTTGTCATATATAGAATAGCTAGTAAGAATTTTAGATCGTCAAGAGAGAGTATTGAGAAATAAGTCTGTACCATTAGTAAGAGTCTTGTGGAGAAATCCCGTGGTTGAAGAATCAACCTGGGAGCTTAAAAGTGAAATGTTAAAAAAGTATCCCCAGTTATTTTCATAGCGAGATTCTGAAGACATAATCCTAATAAGGGGGAGAATGTAACGACCGAAAAATTATGCTTTTATTATATCTTAATAAAGATGATTTATGTATATTATTATGTTGTTAAGTGTGTTGAGTCATAAAACCCTAGCTGCTATGTGCTATGTGTTATATGTTTCGACCAGAACGTGTTTCGGGTAATTATCTAGTATTTTATTATAAGTTAAATGCTTTTATATCAAAAGTTGTACGGCCCAAACAGTGTTTTAAAAGCCGATATTTCATATAAAATCATTAACCCTATTTTGCCAAGTATGGCCTATACCATATCGACATTCTGAACATCTAGACGTTTTATAAATTTTTCTGTTGCGCGAAAAATGACTTTTTCGGGCCCCTTCGGGTGTCAAAACCCCCACAAAAATCACATTTTTATTTTTATAGGATCATGAAATTATCAAACATCATTTTTCTTTGCATTTTTGTATTATTCACAATTTTTGTGAATTTTTGACATATATTTTGTATTTATTGAATATTTAAAAAATCATAATTAATACCCAAAAATTATAAAAATTGGGGTCAATTAATCTTATTAGATGTATAATTAGACCCTTAATTTTAATTAGGAGTATTTTTAACCCTAGTATAATAGCTGATTTATTATTAAATATTAATTAGTTAATTATTAAAAAAATCAGAAAATCAAGAACATTTGTGTTGGTGAAGAATAACTCAAGAATTCAAACCAAGATTTCATAGTGATTCTGTTATCCGAATAGCTCATGTGAGTAACCAAAATGAAGCTTATGATCTCTACTTTCTTTTTATATCATCAATTTCATGTTTTGTTGCTTGGATTTTTGATTCGTATTTTAGGGTTTATGAACTGAAATTGGGGGGTTTTTTATTGTGGGGTTATGGGGTGAAATTCATGCTTGGGATAGCTTTATATGCTTGTTTACAGTTCATTGGTGCTATTTATTTCATCAAATGATTGCTCTAATTAGTTGTTCTTATTCTAGGGTTTATGTATATTTTTAATTAGTTCGTTTTAATTTTATATGAACCTGAGATTGATTTGATGATAGGGGTTAGATTATAGAAGTTAAAACCTTTATTTTAAGCTATTATGTGTAATTTTTCGTGTACGAAATCGATAGTTCGAGTTTTGGCCGGAATTTTGGTTGGTTTGATCGGAGAATCTGTTGTAGGGATTGTTAGACTGTGATTTTTGTATATTCGTGTTCCTGGTGAAATTTGGAATTAAAACCCATCAGAAATCGATCCAAACGATGTTGTTATGGCCCGTAATCGAGCTCGCCGGAGGGGTGGTCGGTGTTCATCGGTGCCGCTGTGTTCTTCGAGGATTCCGGCTTTATAGTCGACGAAAGAGAATGAGGAGGAGTCCTGGGTGGTCGTGGATAGAAAACACAGAAAAATTGGCCCAGAAGTCACGATGATTGATCATGTTTTGCTCGTCGGAATCACCACCGACGCCGGATTCGGGGTTGGTCGGCGGTGTTCTTCGCGACCCGGGTTCGACCCGGTTCCAACCCAAAAATCGACCGGGTTCCAACCCGGAAATCGACCCGGGTCTGTTCCTAAAAATCCCTAATTTGTTTCCTGAATTGTGTTTCTGGATTTTTTAATTTAATTTATTCTTATAAAAACAGAAAATTAGTTTTAGATAATTAGAAAAACAAATAAATAATTTGATTAAAATCTGAATTATTTTGAAAATAATTTTTAAATTATTTTATAAATTTAGAAATTTACAAATGTAATTATTTAATTATTTATCTATTTATTTATTATTTATTATTTAACTAATTACTTAGTAATTGAGTATTAATTAATTAGATCGTTTAGTTGTTCGATAATTTATTGATTTAAGCGAATAATTCGTAATAATATGAATTGTATTCAGAATTTTCGGAAGTCGGAGTGTGAATAATTATTTATTTATTTACTTATTTCCAGTTTGCGTAATATTGATTTGAATCGATTAATCATTTATTATTAATTAATTTAAATAAATAAATTGTAATAAATTATAATTAATTCCAAAAATTAGGAAGTAATTATTTTAAAATATGATAATTCTTAAATAATTATTTAAAAATATAATTAAGGTTTAATTATTTGTGAATAATTAATTATAATTGTTTAATAATTGATTTAATCTTGTTTATCGCATAATAATTAAACCGATTCTATTAAAAATAGTTATAAATCATAATTTTTTCGAGAAAAAGTTGGATTATGATAATTATTTGTTTATAGACCCTATTATTGATAAAAACGAGTCCAATAAATCCCGAAAAATTGGAAATCGAGTCAAATACTGTTTGTTAGTACAAATATAGGTCTAGTATTGATTCTAAAAATATTTATAAGTCTAAATTAATTACATGCCTTATGTGTTGTGATGGCCTCAACCCCGGGGTCAGGAGATGACGTCACTAAACAGAATTACCAAAAATATGAACAACAGAATTATTATTAAAATATAATAACTTGACCCCAAACCAAGATCCGATCTAGGTTCAAGTATAATTCAGGTTCTCAATACTACAAACTCTTTATTCAACATCTAACACATTATAACTTTATTCAGCAACTCCTCAGACCTCATGGCCTGATACAAACTACCTCAGAGGAGCCGGGTCCAGTAGGGGCGGGAACATGGCTCGGTCTGACTGATCTTCTAGGCATCTACGAAATATACATAACAGTTTGCAAGGGTGAGCATAATCGCTCAGCAGTACCAAGATATGAATAACAGAATAAAACCTGGAATGTAACAATAAAAGGAACAGTACTGTAACCATGATATCAACATTTCATAATGAAAATCAAAGGTAACTGGATATCACTATTTAGCATGCTTTGTTAAAACATTATAGCAGTGTGCTGTGTAATACTAGAGTCCAATTTTAGCATGCTAATCATTTTAATAAACCGATGTATCAACCAATTATGCTCTTATATAATTCACAAATCCCAATCGGATACATAGCGGATATATGAAGACAGCTGATCAGGCTATCAACACCAGACGGCTCTAACTGCCATCCCACTTACCTGTTCCGGAACTCAGAGACTAGCTAGGTCTCTGACCTGCTGGACTAATCGGTTTTATAGTGCGCGTAACCGAATTAGCCTTTTAGGCCACCTCAATAGGCCTACTCTGTCCCCAATGTATCCCATATCTGACCGTTTTATCCAGTTTTCAAAACACTTGTACCTATCTCATTTTCAAAATCATTTAGTTAACCAGCACACATATAAAATCCATTTCGCAAATCATTCCATTCGAGATAGGTACCTTTTGAAGTTACTTTTCCCTCAAAACAATTTGAAAACAGTGAATTATAACTACAGGGGATACGTAACTTAAAACGTTTATGTTCCATTACGAGAATAAAACATTTAGCTATTTATATGCACTGAACCATAAAAGAATGGTCAGGGGTACTTGCCTTGCAACGCTTTACAAAATCCTAAGTAGCTTTCACACTGACTTCGATCCTGGGAAAACTCGACTGGTATCTACAAATACAGAGTACCCTAATTAGTTACACTGACATGCTTGATATCCTCAATCCTAACAACTCAATCCGATAACCCGACTCGTATTATTATTATTCACATAAACTCATAATCATATAGTCACATAGTCAGATGATTGATAGGGGTAACACGTATAATATAAATACGTTCATTTTCGAATATATTTTTAGGAAATTATGGCAGCATCTTATTTATTTATAATTCTACCCGTCGACTACAATCGACGTCATCAATCACACAAATCACAATATTACTTCATCCTTTTATACAACTTACATCCCAACACCAATCACAATTAATTATTTAAGTCCGAAAATATTTTACATAATCCTTTTTATTTATTTATAAAATTTAGGACTCAGAACATCGTCATCACCGTCCACCGTCCGCTCGTAAAAGTCATCGCGGATGGCGGCAAAATTTCACGGGTACCCGATAATTTCCGGGTTTCCAACGCAAAATTTCACCGATTATTCCTTAAAATAATTCTGCCCGAATAATTAATATCATAAATATTAATCAAAATCCTGCAGAAAATTATTAGAATTATTATAATAGTCCAATTTACAATCTATAAAAAAAACAGAACAAGAACTCAGCATTCAACACACGCAAATGCGCCACAGAAACGGACAGGGCAGCAACACAGGCGGCGGTGCCGCCTTCCACCACCACTCACACAACCACGCTTAAACACACACACACACACCTAAACATACACACAGAATACACACAGATATATACAGGAGTATATATAACAAGCCAAACAGGGAACAAATGAATCGCCGGAAATTCGGCCGGAGAACTCACCGGAATAAACCAAGAGCAAAACGGCTGGAAATAACGGGAAAAAGGGAGAAAAGAAGGAAACGGAGAAGAAAATAGAAGATGGCAGAATAAAGAAGGGGAGAGAGAGAGAGAGGAGACTATAGAGAGAGATCGAGATAGAGAGAGAGAGAATGAGCAAGAGATTGATGCTGCGACCGGAAAGAAAAAGAAGGGAATGGAAAATAAAAAAAAATACAATTCTGCCATGTATTAACTGATGACCCTGAAATGCAACACGTAGCACTAGTTTTACTGAATGCTGAAACGTAGAGTTTGGGATAAATATGAAGGTTTGATAGTCTGTTTTGCCCCGAAACTCGAAATTAACGGAATGAGGTGCGAATAAAACAACCTCCGAAAATTATGAAAACAGCGTTAAAATATTATAAATATCCCGAAGTAAATTAAAACGTAAATTTCAAAATTTTTAAACAATTTTTAAGGTACGTTTTATACCCGCTTTTTAACGAATAACGAAACAACGCGCGGGTAAAACGATTTCCGAAAATTTCCAAAATAATTTTAAAATTCTCAGAATAATACGAATTTAATAAAATATAAGTTTCATAATTTTTAAAGATTCCCATAATTAAATTTGGATTTTAGCATTTAACACACTCATAAAATCATTTAAAAATGAATAATTAACGAAATATTGATTTCTCAATTTTATAAAGTCCTAAAAATAATTATTGAAATTATAAAATTAGAAAACCAATTTTAAAGACAACCCAAATATTTATGGAATTAAAATTACAATTAAATCACTTTTACAAGCGAAATAAAATCATATAACTCACCAATAAATCACATAATTCCAATCCCACATTTCAACAAATCATAAATAATTAAATAACAATCAGTAACCGCTGCCAAAATCAATACACACCTTTTATTTATTTACTTAAACTTTTATTACACTTCCAAATATTAGAAATAAAATAAAAATACACGAGTCGTTATATGTGTTATGTGATTTACGTGATTATGCGAACTCTATTTGCTAGATAATTATATACGAGTCAGATAGAATCGTATGGGTAGATGATAAGGGCTACGTGGTACCAGTCTGATATTCGCGTACGATGTAAGTCAACTAAACAAGTATATTTCCTTGATAGATTCAGCACCAGCAAGGCTAATCAAGTCGGAGATAGAAAGTTATGAATTACCCGAGACGAAGCGCATACCAGGCAAGTTTTTCCCCTATTCTAAGTTCAAAATAGTGAATCGCTTCCAACTTTCCATGACAGCTACACCTTGATAATTCTTGTTCACACACACTGATACACAATTGTTGTTCCTTGAATTCTATTTCATTTCGATTCTTGATTTCTCCTAATTCATTGAATCCTTTATTCATATTCCAATAATTACATACACTCATATACATATACTCTGTTATATTCCGATGTTGGGATACATCAAAAGCATACCGATTGTTCTGGTTGTTAAGCTATAGACTGGATGGTTACGGTACGTGTAATAACCCCAATTTTTGGAATTTTTGAAACACGGATGAATAGTAACTTTTGCTGATGATGCTGAATAAGGAAAATTATCAGACCACACAATATAGGAGTACTGTTATGGAAATTCTAAGTTCGTATTAGTATTCCATAAAGTAAATGAGTGTATGCAAAGGTCGTTAGAATTCGAATCCGGACACTTTGATTTTTCCCCGAAAATCCACCAGATACCGAAAGAATTGAGTATAAGGTAACATGATTAAAAGGATTTAAATTCAAGGATTATAAGAGAGGATCATAAAAAGGAATATAAAATATTGAGAAAGGTTTAAGGGAAACCTAAGTAATAAGATCCCGGGTATGATCCCTAAAAATATTAACGAAAACGAGAGATAAGCGAACTATAAAGCAAATAAGCGATCAAGAGACAAGCTTGTACAAGAAGCCAATGGTTGTGACATCATCAAACCACAAGGAAGAGACATGTGTTAAAAGGATGACATAGGCTTGATGATGCAAGCATGGTTAAAAGATATTTAGCTAAGATTGATTTATGGCCAAGTATTTGAAACCTAGTTAATTAAATCAAGGTTTAATTTAACCAAGCAAATAAAACAACACACAAAGTCAACCAAGCAAGGATCAAAGAAGCATTTTCACTATCTTTCCCCCCCAAAAAGCTCTCGGCCTTTCTTCTTAAAACAAGGAGGAGTTTTTCTAAAACTCAAGCTACACACCTTCAAAAATTATAAGGTTTGTTTCCTTAGCTTCCATAATGCATAACTTAGTTATGCTATAAGTTTGGATCCAAGAATCCAAGGTTTACCTAGTTAAACAATTCCTAAAAGTTTAGGGTGGATAGTAACTTTCAGGAATAAATTTTTGATTCTTGATTTTATTTGCAAGGACAAGGTAGCTTAAGCATAGATCAAGGCTTCCATGGGCATTCCAAGGATCTTTCATTGATTAAAAGCTTCAAGAAGGTATAAAACTTCAAACCCTAGCTTTACTTTTGAGTATTAGGAATGATTTTGATTGTTATAGTTCTTGAGAAGCATGATTCATGTATATTTAGAGTTTGGTTGGATTTGTAATTAGTATGAGATGTAGATCTTGGTTATTGGTTAATGAACCTTAGTATGGTTAGTAGCTCTTGTTTGTGATTGAATGAGTTGGATAAAACATGAAGTAATGGACTGATTTAGTGAGGTTTGGATGGATTTTGGTTGTAATGTTGGTTGTAAATGGTTTGTGATTGATTTAGAGTAGTATAAACTTTGGTAATCGCGTAAACATAGCCGTCGTAATGCCCGATTTACCTTAGACTGTTTTTGTTATTAACTTCAGGACCCGTGAAATCACTGTTATATTTTGACCATTTCCATTTTTAGATAGTTCATGTTACGAGCTTCATTTTGATATGTGGTTCTCTTGAATCCGATGTACGGTTTAGGAGAAATGACCGTTTTAAGTAACGGCATTTCACGAACGAACCATTACCCCTCGCCTTACTTTGAAACCTTGGTTAAGTCCCTTAAATGACTAATTGGAGTATGAAACAATTATGTAAAATGGATTAGGCAGTAGGTAGAGTACTCGCGAAAGAATCGCCTTAAAATTCTTAATGGTTAATTTATTAAAAATGGTGGAGTCGAGGGTACTCGAACGACTTATGTGATTCGTTAAGCGTAGGAGTGACCATAAGCGAACGTTAGGGTTCAATTAGTTAAAGTCTAGTTTCTTAAGCGACCGTGGTTTAATTCCAACTTATGTTGTTGTTCATAGGTTATCGGACCCACTCTAAGCTTAAGTCTATCCGGGAACACTCAGGCAAGTTTTCTACCCGTTATACTGTTGTTGTGATGTATATATGTATATTCATTATCTTGTGATAAGTGCATGATTGTTATTACCAAATCTTGCGATATATTGGAGCATGCTGATATGGTATATATGCATGCCTGTTTCGTAATCTTGATATCTAATTGTTGATTCAAATGCTTATAAGTTGCATCATACCTATGCTAGAGATAAGCAGTAGTTGCGTATACCCTTAGTATAAGGGACCCAAAGGTGAACATTTTTCTAAACCGGGAGTCGATGTTCCCAAGTATAATATATATATATATATATAAATAGTTTTCAAACCATTAATCGAATAAGGTTTATTCGATAACTTTATTTTATTTAATGAATATTATTTTGAATATTCATTCGAGGACTTATGACTCCGCTTATTTTATTTAATGAATATTATTTTGAATACTCATTCGAGGACTTATGACTCCGCTTATTTTATTAAATAATATTCTTTATTTTATTAAAGAATAATGTTTCGATAATCAAACTTATTTTCGATTATTCAAATAAAGATCGTACTTTCGTATAACTATATCTTTGGTTATTTATTATTCATTTCAAGTATGAGTTGTAAAACTTCTACTTCAATTATTTTTATAAAGATTATCTTTATGGAAATATTATTTAAATAATAATATTCAGATAATTTCTAACATATCAGGACTGATTTATTTCATTAAATTAGCATTACTCTAAACATTCTTAAAAATGTTTTCGAGTCTTCAAAATGATTTTAAAAGTTAGAGCGGATCCCAAAACTCGTTTTCAAATTTAAGATCTTCCTTTCGAAGGGGATTTAAATACTCGCTTAAAAATTGAGGGATCCGGCTCTGTGGTGTATTTTATATTCGCAATGAGGTTGCTGTTTTGATAAATGAATTGATTAATCACCCAACATTCGGGAAGTAAGTCCATCTGATTGAGTCGGCATAAGCAACAGGCCGGGGTACGGTCTATCAAAGTGTAAGTGGCTGGGTGGCAGTCCATCAATGCGTAAGAGGCCGGGTGGCGGTCCAGCACAAGGTCCTAATGCGGCCAGGGTGATGACCGGTGGGGGATTCATCCATCTACTAGTAGAAAAGGTTACTTATTGGTATCTTTGCCTGATCAGCAAGATATCGGGTTTATGCCAAAATTCTTTTCTTTCCAAATTCATTGGATATTACAACTCTGTTCATACTTTACATGACAGAGGTTTTCAGGAAATATTTGAGGGATATATATATATGGATATATATCGGGAGTTAATGAAGTATCTCGTAACTTCATTTCATTCAATAATATTTTCAAAGATTGAATCTATTCAAGTCTTATCTTGTAGTCTCATCTGTGTGATGAACTTTTGAAACTAATTATAACTTGAACGGTGGTAGTTCAAGTAGTATTCGGAAAAAGATATAAGTATATTGGAGTATCTTGTAACTTCATCTTTTCAACTTATATCTAGTTAATGATTATCTTATGAATGACAAAGGTTTTCAGAAAAACGTTGAGACAAGGTTAGATATATGAGATCAGCTTGCAACGATATTTTTATACAATTAGAAACTGGAACTCTATGTATATTATACATGTCAGAGGATTTCAAAGATTGTGAAAAGTATATATGTATATATATACTGAATATTTTGCGACTTGGTCGCGTTAAGCTATCAACTTGGTTCATTTCTTCTTGACCAAGACTTTCATGAGTACTATGAGAATGCTCATATATTGTTAATTATTATACATATTATTTCGGTGGGCTTGTTGCTCACCCTTGCTTTCTTCTTTCATCACACAACCACAGATAGACAAGATGAACAGGACCAAGCTCCTAATTTGCGAGCAGATAGGAAACGTTCCGCAGTTTTCTGTAGGCGTTGATGTCGTTGTAGCTGAGGAAGGAATTACCAATAGGCTAGGCTTTCAACTTCTGATGTACCAGACTTATGTATCTATATGAATTGTAATAATGGCACAGAAATGTAAATTTATTCAGAAACCCTTTTGAGGTGTAATGACTTATAATTGTGGAATAAAACGACTTGTGTTATTTTTGGTATTCATCTCTGAGACTATAACTTGTGGTGTGTGTGTATATATTGTGGGGTCACAGTACGCAGTAGTTGGTTGTATATTAAGATTAAGTGTTATTAAGGGAAATGGAACTCGTGACAACCCGGATCCCCGACCCCGGATTCGGGGGTGTTACAGAAATGGTATTAGAGCTAAGCGTTATAAACCTCAGAGATGATGCGACGTTCAGATAAGAAGTTCAATAAGATAATAAGAACTCTTGCCAAGTTCATAGTCAGACTACCTAATGTAGTACTGACAGTTAAAACCCTTATGGGAACCCTTATAAATATCGTGATAGAAGCGTAGTTCGTTATCGTATATGGTAGTGGGACTCCGAACCCTGAAGTTCAAGAGCAATAATATGATGATGTTTTTCTATATATTGGGGATCAGATTGTGGATACAATAGAGCGTCCTAACGAGGGACCGGATGATGTTCATATTGAGGATATAGCGGTTAAGGATGTTTTCCTAGAAGGGATTGTTGCTGAGGAGGATCCCATGGAGGATCCTGACAAGAATGAATAAAGGACCACTGAGGAATTGATAACCATGGTTATAGCGACTACCAGAGGTAGGATTGGCCGGTCACTACCGGAGGTTCGTTCAAGTTTGTAAAGATAGTAGCCCCTTTAACGCGGTTTACTCGTAAGACTGAGAAGTTCGAATGGACAGAAAAATACGAGAACAGCTTTTAAGAACTAAAGCAAAGGTTGGTGACGACCCCTATGTTGGCGTTGCCGGATGGAAAAGGAGATTTTGTGATTTGTAGTGACGCTTCACATAAGGAATTAGGGTGCTTCTTATATAGCACAGCAAGGTAATTGCGTACGCGTCAAGACAATTAAGGGAATATAAAATTCGATATCCCCACCCATGAGCTTGGGCTCGTGGAAATAGTTTTGCCCTAAAGATTGGAGGCACTATTTGTATGAAGAGAAGCGCGAGATTTACACAAGCCATAAGTTCTCTAGTGCATTTTCACGCAGAAAGAGCTCAACATGCGCCAGAGGAGGTGGTTAGAGCTGATCAAGGATTACGATAATGAGATTCTTCATCATCCAAGAAAAGCCAAAATGGTGGCTAATGCCCTTGGTATAAAAGAGAGACTCAAGATGAAAATGTATTTGGGAGAGTTGATAAGAGATTTTGAGAAAATGGAAATAGAAGTGAAGGTAACCGGAGCCGGTACCGAAAAGCTGTTTGAGATTGCAATACAACCCGAATTATTAGAAAAGATCATATTGTGCCAAGAAAAAGTGATGAATGAAGGCAGAGAGCCAACAAATAGAGAAAAGATTAATACCGAGGAAGATGATAAGGGAATAATGAGGTATTCCTACAGAATTTGGGTTCCAAACGTTCAAGATCTTAAGGACCAGATCTTAGATGAAAGCCATAGTTCGAGGAATAAGATTTAGGGCAAACCCTGAATGTGATAGTCAGGGAGGTCACCATCAAGAAAGAAATAACCCATAACATAATGGAAAACAAAGATTTTAACGTATAAGATAACCCTGATTATGGGAGAAGGATGAAACATTTCATACTGAGAAAACAGAAGTCGGGCAAGGAAGGGAGCACCAAGACGGTACTCCTATGGGGCAACTCATAGACCTTCCTAAACAAATCATATACTTTTACCCCCAACCACCACCCTGAGGAATCAATGCGGTGGGAAATTCTTTCATGACCTTTAAGTCGCTAAGCTTTCAAGGTTCCAAGGAACAGGGTGACCCAGTCGAGGCAAGAGCCTGGATAAAGGAAATACAGGAATCATTTGAGATTCTAAATGATTGACGAAGCACAAAAGACTATTTTTGTCACTTACCTTTCTAAGAGAGAGGCCACCCGCTGGTGAAAGACCAAGAAAGGCACGGAGCCAGAGGTTATAATAAACTGATTAAAGTTCAGTCAATTGTTTTCGGGAAAGTAATTCCCAAGGTTACAGAGATAGTGTAAAAGCTTTAGAGCCAGAACAAAAGCGGACGAGTATGATGAGTTATGAATCTAAGTTGTAAAAGTTGTCAAGATTCTTCTGGAGGACAAGAATCCCAGAACGACGTGATGTTTGAAGTCATTGATTAGTGGGTTCGTGAAATGATTGTAAGAGAAAGGAAAATAAAAAGAAACTGAAGTGGAAAGGAATATAAAGGCAATAGAGTTTGAGGTATGATAAGGGAGTTGGGTATGAGGAAACCCTAAAGACTCGTAACAATAGAAATAGAAAAGTATGTAATCATCGGGATGAGGGTGATTCACCATGAGTTAAAATTGATGGTTGAAGGCATAAGAGATTTATATATTTTATCCCCTTTAAGTTGGGAGGATTCGAGGAAACCTTGAGATAGTTCGAAGGATAAATAATGAGACGCGGATAGACCGAGTAGACAAGAAAGTAAGAAATTAGGAAATTGGATCAATGAAGTGACCTTCAAGAATGTGAAGTGTGAGTAACGCATATGAATTGATACCCAAAAAGGGGGACGCCAGGCATAAAAGATATCCCAACATTAAGATGACTGTTGAGATAAATAAAGAGGTAAATGAGTAGTTAGAACTAAAAAGTTCACGTTGAACATGACCAATATCTTCTAGAACATCCATGTTATCATTACTAAATCAGGCAAGAAAAGCAGATAACCGTTGTTATTTTTGGGAGGCCATATTGATTGACCTCATTTTGAATAAGGATGCTATTGTGAAATTTAATATAGACTATCGAGATGGGAATGATTAAATAAGATAATCTATCAAGGATATATGACTTGATTTATCCATGGAAGGATGCATGTACCTTTTTAAAGGTGGAATTAAGGATAGAACCTCGGTAACTTAAAATGAATCCTAGGGGAATGCATAAAGGTTGACATTTCACCCTTGATAGGGATAGTATGAGTTTTGACAGTATGAATTGGAAAGGATTAAGGTAACAACAACCTTTAAGGATCAGTGGAGAAATTTTTCAGAAATATATAGACAATGATTTTGGTATCAGTAAATGGTATCTTGATATGCCATGTGCCTAGGGTGCACCTGATGAAGGATTTAAGGATAACCTTAGAGGTTTTACAAGGAGAAAGGTAATATTCAAAGTTCTCAATAATAGAAATTTTTGATGAAGGAAATATGACGTAATTATAATAATGTCAGGTGGGGCATGTGTTGAACCATAAGAAAGTATAGATCGACCCAATGAGGGTTGGGATTGGTGAAAACAAGAAGGACCCAAGATAAGAGACGTCCTAAGTATGATCGAGAGTCAGTCGTGACAATGTTCACATCTAAAGACTAAGGCAACGACTTATGGAAAAATGGTGAATTTTTTTTTCTTTTATTTCTCACCAGGACTTAAGAAAAGCATTTTCACATAAGAAGTGATTGAAATGAGGTAGAAAATTTAGCTGGAGGTGGTTAAAATGACATTGATTGTAATGAAATTTTACTATCAAGAAAGGCCAAAGAGGTGGCCGACACTTTAAGTGTAAGAGGATAATTATAACCGCTCGTGCCAGAGGAATACAGTAATGATGGTTAAAGCCGTGAAGGTGGTATTATGGTGTGAAAGATTGACATTCCTTCTGATGATTGTGCGATACTCAACCATAATAGTAGTTTTTTTAAAGATTTAATTCACGTTATCGCTGTGAGCGGGCTACATATCTTAGAAGGTCCTATCTTGAGATAAGCCAGGACCATGTTACGAAAGGACTAAATGAACCTTTGAGCTTCATATCTCATAATAAAGACATATGGTTAATAATGGTATTAACCTGCTATCGTTGCTTTTATTGAAACTATTCTGTACTTTTATCTGCTTCATGTCATATGTACGCTAAGTTCAGGAGTGTTCTTCATGAATCATGGAATGGTGATTATGTTGCCTCCTTAGAAGAATTCGATACGAAATGTATGGACTCCGTATGGTTAGCTATTAAGATTTCATAGAAAATGAATGACTATAGTAGGTCAGTGGTGGACCATAGTAATGCAACAATGATTCTGCGAGTAATGAGCCGATTACAGCCGTGAGAGTTATATTGGAATGGATGTTGAGATTGAGTACCCCTAATGGGGTCGTGTTGATATATAAGTTATCATTGATAGACTACCTAGTGGAGTATTTACATATTATATATTTATTCCTTCTTATGAATAGAGAGTCGTATTACTATACGAGGAAGGTTGCAGTGCAAGCATAGAATTCTAGTAACAATGATGTCTAGAATGAAATCCCTTATTCGAGTTTCGATGTCGAGGGAGTTTCAAAAGTGAGTGTTTATGAGCTCGAGCAAGAGCATGGGTCCATGGAATGATGGACGGAATAGTAAATATTACGGCACGTGAAATATAATGCTATAATACTTGATGTTGATATATATACACATATGTTTTGTTCTCCTATGACAAACCTCTATAGTTCAGAGGTAGATTCCAAGCCAGATATTTGTGGCAGTATTTTTTTCATATACAATTCTCTTCAATTCGTTATTTTCTCTCCTTTTCATTTTGTATAAACTGAGAAGAACAACCCTTCCAGAAGGGGAGGTATTGCCGAATGACTATCTATCTGTGTGATAGAAGCCTAGTAGGATACCACATGTTGTTTAATTTCTTGTCAAGTACTAAAGGTTGGCCACCTTTTGTACTAACTATGCAATAGAACAAGTGTTCATGATCATAGTGATCTCTCAATAAATTCTTTTACTTCTACACGAAGGACCAAGCTTTCGAAGATGGAGGCAACTAGAGATGAAGTGGTACCAAGTATGGTGGTATTCGGAATGGAAATGCATTCGTGATACTAAGGTTGACACATTTATTAAAAGGTTATAAAACTCTAGCGAGTAAAGGTATATCTAGAATAGTATTCTGTACCGAAGATAGTAACGATTATAAACGGGAAAAGAGTGGGCATTGAGAAGCAAAAGCTATAATGCTAGAAGCTATGATGAGAGTCTGTGCAATAAGACTTGAAATAATTTGGAATGATCACTTAACGCGGATTGAGTTTTCTCACGACAATAGATCGTATGTCAGGTATCGAGATGTCGCCTTATGAGATCCTTGAGGGAAGACAATGTCGATCTCCCTTATGTTAGGATGAAGTTGTAGAGCGCAAGATGCTCGTACCAGCAGCGGTCCAAAGAACCAAGGATATAATAGATCTAATCAGAGGACGGCTGGTAGTAGCCCAAGATGGACATAAGAAGTATGTTGATTTGACACGAAAGAACAAGGAATAGGAAGTAGGGGACCTAGTGCTGTTATAGGTAGTCCCTTGGAAAAGATGGATGTGGTTCGGAAAGAAAGGAAAGCTAAGCCCACGAAGTGTTGGACCCTTGGATATATTAAGACGTATTGGGAAGTTAGCATATGAGCTAGCCCTACCCCCGAACCTGTAGCAAGTTCATAACGTGTTCCACATATCAATGTTATGGAAGTGTAATCCGGATACTAGATATATAGGGAGCAACCAGGAAGGGTTATAGATCGAAAAGGAATAAGTGCTTAGGAGAAGGGTTATCAAACTAGTCAGAGTCTAGTGGTAGAACCACAATGTGGAGAATTGACTTGAGAGTTAGAAAGTGCAATACTAAGAAAGTATCCATATTCATTTTGTATCTGATTCTGGGACGGAATCCTTTTAAGGAGGGGAGACTGTAATAACCCCAATTTTTGGAATTTTTAAAATACGGATGAATAGTAACTTTTAATGATGATGCTGATTAAGGAAAATTATCAGACCACGCTATATAGGAGTACTGTTATGGAAATTCTAAGATCGTATTAGTATTCCATAAAGTAAATGAGTGTATGCAAAGGTCGTTAGAATTCGAATCCGGACACTTTGATTTTTCCCCGAAAATCCACCAGATACCGAAAGAATTGAGTATAAGGTAACATGATTAAAAGGATTTAAATTCAAGGATTATAAGAGAGGATCATAAAAAGGAATATAAAATATTGAGAAAGGTTTAGGGGAAACCCAAGTAATAAGATCCCGGGTATGATCCCTCAAACGAAAACGAGAGATAAGCGAACCGTAAAGCAAATAAGTGACCAAGAGACAAGCTTGTACAAGAAGCCATTGGTTGTGACATCATCAAACCACAAGGAAGAGACATGTGTTTAAAGGATGACATAAGCTTAATGATGCAAGCATGGTTAAAAGATATTTAGCTAAGATTGATTTATGGCCAAGTATTTGAAACCTAGTTAATTAAATCAAGGTTTAATTAAACCAAGCAAATAAAACAACACACAAAGTCAAACAAGCAAGGATCAAAGAAGCATTTTCACTATCTTTTTCCCCCAAAAAGCTCTCGGCCTTTCTTCTTAAAACAAGGAGGAGTTTTTCTAAAACTCAAGCTACACACCTTCAAAAATTATAAGGTTTGTTTCCTTAGCTTCCATAATTCATAACTTAGTTATGCTATAAGTTTGGATCCAAGAATCCAAGGTTTACCTAGTTAAACAATTCCTAAAAGTTTAGGGTGAATAGTAACTTTCAAGAATAAATTTTTGATTCTTGATTTTATTTGTAAGGATAAGGTAGCTTAAGCATAGATCAGGGCTTCCATGGGCATTCCAAGGATCTTTCATTGATTAAAAGCTTCAAGAAGGTATAAAACTTTAAACCCTAGTTTTACTTTTGAGTATTAGGAATGGTTTTGATTGTTATAGTTCTTGAGAAGCATGATTCATGTATATTTAGAGTTTGGTTGGATTTGTAATGAGTTTGAGATGTAGATCTTGGTTATTGGTTAATGAACCTTAGTATGGTTAGTAGCTCTTGTTTATGATTGAATGAGTTGGATAAAACATGAAGTAATGGACTGATGTAGTGAGGTTTGGATGGACTTTGGTTGTAATGTTGGTTGTAAGTGGTTTGTGATTGATTTGGAGTAGTATAAACTTTGGTAATCGCGTAAACATAGCCGTCATAATGCGTGATTTACCTAAGACTATTTTTGTTATTAACTTCAGGACCCGTGAACTCACTGTTAGATTCTGACCATTGCCATTTTTAGATAGTTCATGTTACGAGCTTCGTTTTGATATGTGGTTCGCTTGAATCCGATGTACGGTTTAGGAGAAATGACCGTTTTAATTAACGGCGTTTTGCAAACGAACCATTACCCCTCGCCTTACTTTGAAACCTTGGTTAAGGCCCTTAAATGACTAATTGGAGTATGAAACAATTATGTAAAGTGGATTAGGCAGTTGGTAGAGTACTCGCGAAAGAATCGCCTTAAAATTCTTAATGGTTAATTTACTAAAAATGGTGGAGCCGAGGGTACTCGAACGACTTATGTGATTCTTTAAGCGTAGGAGTGACCATAAGCGAACGTTAGGGTTCAATTGGTTGAAGTCTAGTTTCTTAAAAGACCGTGGTTTAATTCCGACTTATGTTGTTGTTCATAGGTTATCGGATCCACTATATGCTTAAGTCTATCCGGGAACACTCAGGCAAGTTTTCTACCCGTTATACTGTTGTTGTGATGTATATATGTATATTCATTATCTTGTGATAAGTGCATGATTGTTATTACCAAATCTTGCGATATATTGGAGCATGCTGATATGGTATATACGCATGCCTGTTTCGTAATCTTGATATCTAATTGTTGATTCAAATGCTTATAAGTTGCATCATACCTATGCTAGAGATAAGGAGTAGTTGCCTATACCCTTATTATAGGGGACCCAAAGGTGAACATTTTTCTAAACCGGGAGTCGATATTCCCGAGTATAATATTTATATATATATATAAATAGTTTTCAAAACCATTAATCGAATAAGGTTTATTCGATAACTTTATTTTATTTAATGAATATTATTTTGAATATTCATTCGAGGACTTATGACTCCGCTTATTTTATTTAATGAATAATATTTTGAATATTCATTCGAGGACTTATGAATCCGCTTATTTTATTAAATAATATTCTTTATTTTATTAAAGAATAATGTTTCGATAATCAAACTTATTTTCGATTATTCAAATAAAGATTGTACTTTGGTATAAGTATATCTTTGGTTATTTATTATTCATTTCAAGTATGAGTTGTAAAACTTCTACTTCAATTATTTTTATAAAGATTATCTTTATGGGAATATTATTTAAATAATAATATTCAGATAATTTCTAACATATTGGGACTGATTTATTTCATTAAATCAGAATTACTCAAAACATTCTTAAAAATGTTTTCGAGTCTTCAAAATGATTTTAAAAGTTAGAGCGGATCCCAAAACTCGTTTTCAAATTTAAGATCTTCCTTTCGAAGGGGATTTAAATACTCGCTTAAAAATTGAGCGATCCGGCTATGTGGTGTATTTTATATTCGCAACAAGGTTGCTATTTTTTATAAATGAATAGATTACTTACCCAACGTTCGGGAAGTAAGTCCATCTAATTGAGTCGGCATAAGCGACAGGCCGGGGTACGGTCTACCAAAGTGTAAGTGGCTGCGTGGCAGTCCATCAACGCGTAAGAGGTCGGGTGGCGGTCCAGCATAAGGTCCTAATGCGGCCAGGGTGATGACCGATGGGGGATTCATCCATCTACTAGTAGAAAAGGTTACTTATTGGTATCTTTGCCTGATCAGCAAGATATCGGGTTTATGCCAAAATTCTTTTCTTTCCAAATTCATTGGATATTACAACTCTGTTCATACTTTACATGACAGAGGTTTTCAGGAAATGTATGAGATATATATATATATATGGATATATATCGGGACTTAATGAAGTATCTCGTAACTTCATTTCATTCAATAATATTTCAAAGATTGAATTTATTCAAGTGTTATCTTGTAGTCTCATCTGTGTGATGAACTTTTGAAACTAATTATAACTTGAATGGTGGAAGTTCACGTAGTATTCGAAAAAAATATAAGTATATTGGAGTATCTTGTAACTTCATCTTTTCAACTTATATCTAGTTAATGATTATCTTATGAATGACAAAGGTTTTCATAAAAACGTTGAGACAAGGTTAGATATATGAGATCACCTTGCAACGATATTTTTATACAATTATAAACTGGAACTCTGTGTATATTATACATGTCATAGGATTTCAAAGATTGTGAAAAGTATATATGTATATATATACTGAATATTTTGCAACTTGGTCGCGTTAAGATATCAACTTGGTTCATTTCTTCTTGACCAAGACTTTCATGAGTACTATGAGAATGCTCATATATTGTTAATTATTATATATATTATTTCGGTGGGCTTGTTGCTCACCCTTGCTTTCTTCTTTCATCACACAACAACAGATAGACAAGATGAACATGACCAAGCTCCCAATTTGCGAGCGGATAGGAAACGTTCCGCAGTTTCCTGTAGGCGTTGATGTCGTTATAGCTGAGGTAGGAATTACCAATAGGCTAGGCTTTCAACTTCTGATGTACCAGACTTATGTATCTATATGAATTGTAATAATGGCACAGAAATGTAAATTTATTCAGAAACTCTTTTGAGGTGTAATGGCTTATAATTGTGGAATAAAACGACTTGTGTTATTTTTGGTATTCATCTCTGAGACTATAACTTGTGGTGTGTGTGTGTATATTGTGGGGTCACAGTACGCAGTAGTTGGTTGTTTATTAAGATTAAGTGTTATTAAGGGAAATGGAACTCGTGACAACCCGGATCTCCGACCCCGGATTTGGGGGTGTTACAGTACGGGCCGGGTATGAACCGGACCCTTGATTATTAGGCCATAGTGCCTGGGTGCCCTATATATTGGTGGGGTTTATACAGTTGGGTATAGATCCGCGCTATATCATGACTGATCAGTAGGTTATAGTGCATATGTTAGTTCTTGTGTCCAGTCTAATTCATTTGGTACTAGCCAGTGATGGCATTCATTATTAATTACAGAAACAGATGGTTGTTCAAACCAACAGGTTACGGGATCATTTATCTTTCTCTCTTTACACTATATATATATATATATTGTTGCAGGCTTGTTGAGCAAATTTGGCTCACCCCTATTATTGTTGTTCACCTTGTTTTTCAGTTTAGGTTGAGAATGAAACCTATCCAAACCCGAGTAGTCAAGAAGCGGGTCAAGCTGCGGGACCCTCTGGTACCAAGAGTGTTTATCCCAATTCCAGAAGAAAGTTTTGAGATGCCAGAGTAGGTGTAACAGGATAAGTTGTAGTTATAATTTGAATAAAAGATGTTTAGTTTAAAATTTGAATAGAAAACTGGTTTGTAATAAAGAGAGCTTGTAGGACAGTTTATTCGAGTCGTTGTAATATATGTTGGTATGTCGTTCTTGTTTTCATACCTTAACCTAAAAAAGATCCTGAGTAGTAGTAAGAAGGGGTAATTATATATTTATATTATAATTGTACAGGTTCAGTAAGGTAATTAGTGTTCGTAATACCCCAGATCTATACCCCGGATTTGGAGGGTGTTACAACTTCTTTGACTAACTTGAAGTCCAAGGAAGTAACTTAATTCCCCCATAATGCTCATTTCATATTCACTCTGTATAAGCTTAGAAAATATCTAGCAAAGCTTCTCCTTTGTAGAACCAAAGATAATGTCATCCACATAGATCTGAACTAGGATCATATCATCACCATGATTTTTGTAGAAGAGAGTTTTGTCTATAGTACCTCAAGTAAACCATGTTTAAGTAGGAAATCTGACAATATATCATACCAAGCTCTAGGTGCCTGCTTTAGTCCATATAAAGCCTTGAGTAACTTGTATACAAAATCTGGAAATTCTAGATCTTCAAAGCAGGGTGGATGTTGCACATAAACCTCTTCTTCTAGCTCACCATTTAGGAAGGCACTCTTGACATCCATTTGATACACTTTAAAGTTTGAATGTGCAACAAATTCTAGAAAAATACTTATTACTTCAAGTCTTGCAACTGGAGCAAGAGTTTCATCATAATCATTTCCTTCTTTCTGTGAGTAGCCTTTTGCAACCAACCTTGCTTTGTTTCTGGTAACTATACCATTTTCATCCATCTTGTTCTTGAACACCCATTTTTTCCAATTACACTTCTACTCTTTGGTGCAGGAACTAGGTCCCAAACTTTATTTCTTTCAAACTGATTAAGCTCCTCTTGCATTGCAGATATCCAATCGGGATCCATTAGAGCTTCTTCAGTTTTCTTGGGCTCTACTTGAGACAGAAAGCATGCATCTAGGCACTCATTTGCAGTTGCACGTCTAGTTCTCACACCAGTAGTAGGATCACCAATGAATGCTTCTCTGGTGTGACTTCTATCCCACTTCCTTGTGTGAGTTTGTTGATCTGTGCCTTTATCATTTGTATGACTTGTAAATCCTTATTCTCTTTCTCCCCCTGAGTTTGTGCTATCAAATTCAGGTGTTTGAGATGAGCTTCCATTCCCATGATTTTCATGTTTAGTAGTCTCTTCATTTAACATCTATTGTGCATTGACTTCATCTTCACCATGAGAATCACTATAAATATTGAGGTTTTCAATGCAAGGGCTTCATCTTCATTTTCATCAACGCATTCTAAGCCTGAACACTTGTCATCATCAAAAGTCACATATGTGCTTTCCATAATCTTCTTTTGATCAATCATATAGACCTTGTAGGTAGTCCTCTCCAATGAATATCCCAAAAAAATTGCTTCAAAAACCTTTGAGCCAAATTTTCCAACATATTCAGAGTTGTCTTTTAAAATGTAACACTTGCTTCCAAACACATGAGGATGCTTTACAATAGGCTTTCTCTTAGACATGATTGAGTAAGGTGATTTTCCATAGGCCTTGTTAATAAGATATCTATTTTGAGTATAGCATGTAGTGTTAACAGCTTCCTCCCAGAAACTTGTTGGCAACTTGGCATCTTGCAGCATTGTTCTAGCAGCTTCAACTAATGTTATGTTCTTTATTTCAACTACTCCATTTTGTTGAGGTGTTCTAGAAGCTGAGAATTTTTGAACAATGTCTTTAGTTTTGCAGAATTCACTCAATGTTGCATTCCTAAATTATGTTCCATTATCACTTCTCAATTTCTTTACACAATTATGATCTTCAGCCTGTTTATCTCAATTCTTGATGTGCTCAATTATGATGTGTGGAGTCTCATCTTTAGAGTGCATGAAATCTACCCAAGTGTATCTTGAGAAATCATCTACCATCACAAGTGCATATTTGTTCTTTGAAATTAATAAGACATTTACTGGCCCAAACAAGTCCATGTGAATAAGCTACAATGGTGCACTTATAGAATTCACAGCTTTTGACTTGTGACTTGATCTTTTCATTTTTTCCTTTCTGACAAGCTTCACAGACTTCAACTTGAGCAAACTACAGATTAGGCATGTCTCTTACTAACTCTTTTTTGACCAAGGTGTTAATTGCCTTGAAATTCAAGTGAGACAACTTTTTATGCCATAACTTGCTTTGTTCTTCTGATGCCTTGGTGTAGAAGCAACAAATACCATCCTTATTTGTTGAGTCCAAGTTTATAACAGACAAGCTTCCTTTTCTTGCTCCTTTCAGAACAACTTCGCCAGTTTTCTTGCTGATAAAAATGTATTCTTCTTTGTTGAATAAAACTTCAAAGCCTTTGTCTAAAATTGGCTAATACTAAAAAGATTCACTTCAAGACCAGCTACTAGTGCTACATCATCAATGGCAACATTTTCAGAAACAATCTTACCATATCCCATTGTGAATCCCTTGTTGTTATCTCCAAAGGTCAACAAAGGGCCAGTTTTCTCCTCAAACTGTGATAACAGGGCCTTATCACCCGACATATATCTGGAACACCCACTGTCTATGATCCATATGACCTTCTTCATTTTTCTCTGCACACAATGAATTTTAAGTGTGTTTAGAAACCCAAGCAGTATTGGTCACTTTCTTCTTGTTAACTAATTTAGCAGAAGTAGAATGAGTTTTTTTAGATAAAAAAGAATTCAATGATTGTTGTGCATTTTCCCTATCTGCTGTAGACCCAATTTTTGTTTCTTTAAGATCTATTCTCAGTTTGTGGCAACTTCACTTTCAAATTGCAAGGAATGCAATCAAACTTGTCACAAAATGAGTAGGGATCATTTGCATCTGCTTCATTGTATTTGCAGACTCCTTCAACTGGATTGCTAACAACCTTATTACAAAGGTGAGTGAGGTGATTCACAGAGCCACATTTCTCACATTTCTTTCTCGGAACATCTGCAACATAAGCAAAATTGTTGCTTTTGTTTATCCCAATTTTCCCATTTCAATTTTTCTTCTCCTTTCTTGCATCTTCAGTTTTGGTTTCTTTGATAGGTGTCTTGGAGATTTGTTTGTCCATGAGCTTCTCTTCAGCTTTGGAAGGTTGAGTTGCTTCTGCATTTTTCTTCTCATAGTCTTCATCATCCATTTCTTGCTTGATAATCAACTCTTCTTCACTGAAGTTAACTTTACATTCCTTGAACATAGGTGAAACAACCCTTTTCAGCATTGCTGGAACATTTTCATTTTCTACTACTTTTTCTTTGTCACCTATATTTTACTTCTTGATGTTCAAGGCATCATAATCAAGATCAATAGAAATATTTGTACATGGTTTGTTTTTCTCATGATATTGCCCAACTAACTCAGATGCATTCTTGAAGGACTTCAACTTCACTTCATTATTTTCCAGCTTCTCCCTTAACACTGCTTCAATCTCTTGTCTTATAGATTCAAGATCTAAAAACAACAATTCAGCTTCTTATTTCTCATTTTCAAGCTTCTCATTTATCTTTGTCAGTCTACTAACTTCTTCATTAGCAGCAACCATACTTGTCTGAATATGAAACATTTACGTGCTCATCTTCTTTACAGTTTCCTTATATTGACTCACATTTAAATCAATGGTGGTGAGAGTTGGTACCTGTGATTTTAATGAGGATGACTCCTTGCTCCAAGGTCATTAGTGCATAATTTCCAACTTCCTCATCTTCATCATTATCAGAATCATCCCAACTTTTTCCCTCTGTAATATAAGCTTTGCTTTGTTATTTCTTCAGAAGAGCTTCATACTTTGCTTCCAATTCAAGATAAGCTTTGTCTTTCTTTGCTTTCTTGGGTTTCCTGCATTCTGTAGAAAAATGGCCTAGTTCATCACAATTGAAGCACCTTATCTTTGATCTGTCAACAGATCTAGTTTTGTAACCATTTTTCATATCAGATGTGTCCTTCCCTTTTCCTTTCCAGCTGCTATCTTTGTTGAATGACTGTCAATTAGAGCAATTGAACCATTTACAACATGCCCTTGACCAGCTCTCAATGATTTTCTTTAAATCATTTCTAATTCATATGTTTTTAAGATTCCATACAGAACTTCCAGAGTTATTCTGCTCAAGTCTCTCCCTTCTCTGATTGCTGAATTTTTTTGTTCCAATTAATTAGGGAGTGTAAGCAAAAATTTCAAGTTTACTTCTTCAGCTTCATAGTATTTGTCATGGAGCTGCAAGTCATTTATCAGCTTATTAAACTTTTCAAACACATCAGTGATACTTTCTTTTGGCTTTGCCATGAAACCCTTATACTGTGAAATCAATATCCTTCTTTGATTAGATCTAACTTCCTCAGTTCCCTCACAGAGTATTTCAATCTTTTTCCAGATCTGCTTGGCAGTGTAACAGTTGACAATGTTGTTGTACATTACATTATCAAGTGACTATAAAAATCAGCTACAAGCCACTATCCAGGGAAACTTTTTCTTTCTCAAGCTCAGAGTACTCAGAAGGGTCTTTTGGAGCATAATGAGCTGGAATGACCATATCACCATCTGTTGATTCCTCAACTCTAACCATAGGAGTGAAGGGCCCATTTTTGAGAATCTGAATGTATAGTGGATTGGCCATCCTGATAAACAACAACATTTTCTTTTTCCAAAGAATGTAGTTAGCTTCGTCAAAAGTAGGAATTTTGATGCTACTGATTTTCTTTGTATTCATTCTTCTAAGATCTTGAATCTGTTTACTTTCAGATTTTGCTCTGATACCACTTATTAGGTAATGATTTACACACTGGGGAGGCTGAATGTGTTTTTGTGTTTTTATGTTGTTCTTGATGTATTTATGGTTTGAACAAAGTAAATATAAATCTTGTAGTGATATCTGTTAATACTGAATTTAAACAAGCAATAACAGTGAACACAGACCGTTCAAAACTCACTTAATTTTATATTAAAATTAAGAATGTTTTGCTACAAAATTTCTAGGCTCTTTGTTAATAAAGAGCTTAGCTTCTTCCTTGAGAGAAATACAAGATTTTCTAATCTAAATTATTACTTTTAACAAAGGACCAGTGTTAACTTTATTTCATAGTTAACTATTGGTTTACACAGTATATAATAAGAGATGTTATTCACTTTAGTAAACTGTCACTTATCATTTCCATTTTAGGAAAAGTATATCTTCTATTTTTGGCTTAGCATATCTTTGCATACAGTGTTAATCTTGATCTTTCTTTGTCAATTAATCTTCACCCTTAATCTTGCACACTCTTCAAGCTGCTTTTTGTAGACTTGTCAATCCAACTGGTTGGATTGTTTGTTGATTGTTAATGCTGGATATTAAACTAGTCTACAATTTGTACTTTGAGATTTACCTCGAGATCTCCAGTTAGGCATATAGAGATCTTGACATCTCGATAAGTATAATGACTTGTCGAGATCTCTAATACTCCATAGTTGATTTGACTTGTAAAGGTCTCTGAGTTCTTTATAAGAGAATTTGGCTTATCGAGATCTCTCATCTTCATATCTTCACTTTGGCTTATCGATATCTCTGAGTTCTCTAGTAACTTATTGACTTGTCGATAACTCAGAGCTCTCTAGTCAAATTTGACTTGTCGATAACTCAGAGTTCTCTAGTGAATTTTGGCTTGTCAATATCTCTGAGTTCTCTAGTGAAATTTGACTTATCGATAACTCAGAGTTATCTAATAAATGTTGACTTGTCGATAACTTTGTGTTCTCTAGTGAAGAATTGACTTGTCGATATCTCCAATCTTCATGTCTTCAATTTGGCTTTTCCATATCTCTGAGTTCTCTAGTAGCTTTCATGAGTTCTCTATAAGTCATTCTAGAGTTCTCAAATGACTTCTCTATAACACTAAATGTGTGACTTGTAGAGATCTTAACTTAGAACATTTTTCCCAAAACAGATTTATTCAATTCCAAAATTCTTCATAATTCTTCTGAGGCATGATCTTCTTGATCTTCTTCCAGATAGAATTCTTAGGCTTGATACTGTTTAAAGAAAAAGATTCTAGTCTGCTCGTTTGACATTTTTACATACTTTAAATGTTACAATATAAAATACAAACTAAGATTACAATACAACTTACTTAGGGTTGTCAATTTGACTGAGTCTTGTTAAAGTACAGGCATGTCTTGCACAATAATATACATTATACATATTATTATATAATTTTTAGAACATATATTTTTATATTTACGTTAAAAATTAACTAATTATAAAGTTCAATGAAATATAATTATTCAATCATTTAAACGGATGATAAGATTTATAAAGTTAACAAAACATCTTTTAATGATACATTTAAAAATCGGGTATCAGTTGAGTTGATTTTTTAAGTATTAGCTATAAATATAATAACGCAATTAATGACGTGGTGGAGTGCTTGATGATGACACGTTAAAACTCTTTCTCTGCAATTCGCATGTTCGATCCCAAACACTTGCAATATTAATAATTATACAAATTTTCGGATTCCGGGTTCGGGTATGAATATCCAATTTAAAAAAATTCAGATTTCGGGCATACCCGAATCCGATCCGAAATCTGATGGATCGGGTTCGGGTATTAATTTTCGGGTATTTTTCGGGTTCGGGTCAGGTTCGGGTATGGATAAAATTTTTTGGCTTGGATATGGATTTTGCAATATTCGACCCGATCCGACCCGATTGCCATCCCTAGTGCTACCATATGACTGGTTGTCCACCGAATCTCCACTACTTCGTATACATGCATACATGAATCAAAAGGTCTTTGTTAAGGTTGTAACGAGGCTTAGGTACCGGTAGGATATCAAGAAAATGGCTAACAAGTGGCTAACTTGATAAACCAATAGAGCATATTGTTCACTTTTAATTAAAGCACCCAACATGAAAATTAGATCATGTAAAAGATGATAAGTCTCTCACAAGAATTAAATTTCAAAGCATATATAACCCATGTACTTTCCCCACTTTCATATTGTAACAAGCAATGAACACAAACTTGATCTTTTTTTATTTTTTTTCAAATTCAAGTAATTCTCCAGAAATCAAGGGTAGTGAAAAGTCACCAAGAATGAACCTAATACCAGCACATCCATGGATCGTCCCTTTCAGATGATATTTCAATTGTCACCTAATGATCTCAAAGGAGTAATTGATCTTTCTTTCCTTTTTTCTTTATTTTTTCAAGATCAAGTAGCTATTTTATGTTTATTCCCACTAAAATGTATCACCTTAACCAAAGAAATCCCCACACTTAAGATTCACCAACCCTGAAGTTGAATTAATATGCTCTACCAGTAAATAAAGACAAGAATAAATAAGTAGGCTCAAGAATTTTGGATTGGTGATATATGAAAGAAACATGATATGAGCTCAAGTGGGTTCAATAAGGATATATTTCTCATGGTAACTGTTTAGGTAAATGAAGTTAACCCTATAGCCTTTATCATATTCATGCACACACACATATCATGTAGTCTCAAAATGGTTTAAAACAAGTTCTAGAGCAACATGCAAATGATGAACATCACACAAGAAATGAAACTGATTGATAAAGAATGCATCAATCATAAATTAGGCTCAAATCCGCACAAGAAAAAAGCATGCTCGACTCACTAAAATTAACCAAGAAGCATCTCAAGTTTTCGACTCACTAAAAAAGATTACAAAGAGTAGAAGGCATGCCTTGAAGAGTAATAATGCGT
Source organism: Apium graveolens (assembly GCF_009905375.1). Lineage (NCBI taxonomy): Eukaryota > Viridiplantae > Streptophyta > Magnoliopsida > Apiales > Apiaceae > Apium > Apium graveolens. The sequence goes on from NC_133651.1 coordinate 181,811,754, forward strand.
CCTGATTAGCATATTATCGTAATAGGTGTCAAAATAGAAGAGCAGCATAGGTAGATGGTGCGCCTTAATAAGATGGCGCGTTTTGTTTGAAATGGTGATCAATTATATTTGGCATAGATTAAAAGCAGATCTCATGAAAGTCCTTTAAGGCGCATACTGTGCTAAGATGGCGTGTCCTAAAAAGATCATTATTTATACTTTCATTGTGAAGACCTAAAAAGTATATTCCATAAAGGCCCTTTGGGGTACATCCTAAATCTAAAATAGGTGCAGATGATTATTAGAATAACGGTTGAAATTCCAAAAAACATGACTTTGAATTTTGAAATCTTAATATATATACATATATACACACAACAATATGAAGAACACATAAAAAAGACAAGAAGACAAACAGTCATCATAACATTACAGATAGTCTACTTGATGAAATTTGAAAAGAAGAGAAGTGTTATGTACCTTTTTAGAGAGAGGAGATGAAAAGGGTAAAGTGAAAAAGAGTAAAGTAAAAAGTAAAGTAATGTTTACTTGATTGTATTTATAGCTAAAAGATACGTGGGACATGAAAGGAATATGTCCTAAGTCCAATCATGTATGAGGATTTAGGAATAACTTTTATGTAATCTGTTTTGATTTCTTTGATATTAATAAAAGACTTGTTTTGTTTTTATTACGGGCTCTATCTATTTAAGTGTTTAAATAAGATATACCATAGTTTTGAGTAAAGCTTTTTATGGATTATGATGAGATCATAATAGTGAAACCTAAAAGATGATAACTCTAAACTTAAACAGTTCCTGGTCATAGGATTACTAACTGGTAATTAATAATCCGCAAAGATCGGTACATACTATGTTTGCTTCATTATGAAGGATATTTGTTCTCATAGATATTTGTGTAGTGACACTATAGCTAGTATGTAGGTGCTTATTATAGAATAAGTTCACTGAACATGACTCACACAGCTGAACAACTGATGGAGTTCACTCACGTGTCAGCAGTTGTTCATATAGTGATAGTTGTACAAGTATCCTTAGACTTGAGGTCATCATAGTCATCTTGTGTACACTGAACTATGCTTTGGTTTAGTTCTTAGTCTCCAGGGACAATTATTAGGGCTCTATTGGGTATAGGAATTTGTACACGAAGATAGTGTATGATCAATAAAGAATCTACCCCTTCCAGTGAAGGAAGAGAATGTTCAAGGCTGATCCACTTATGCTAGTTCAGGAATCTCTAGCCAGAGTGAATTAAATTAGAAAGGACTTTCTAATTTACATAGAACTGAGCATAGTAAATGGGAAAGCAAATGATTAAATTAGATAGGCTTGACACAAGATCCATGCCTTGTATTTAATCAGGATATTGGAGGGTAGAAGGAGTTAATTGTACGGTAACTATTCACTGAATAGGTTCTTGGTATTCTAAGCAGTGAATTCGTATTATCCGGATAGTCGCGATATGCTGAGAAGTATCCCTCACGATGTAGAATAAATATGATTAATTAATTAATCATATTCAATAAATTAGAGAATTTATATAAATAATGATAAAATAGTTTTATTATTATTTATTTCTACTACCGGCTTAATATTGAACCTACAGGGTCACACCATAAAAGAGAATGATTTAATGGTGGAGGAATTAATTAATAATGGCTAATAATTATTTATTTATGAAATAAATAATTAATTGGAAAATTTAATAATTGATTAAATGAGATTTAATTGATTATAAATTAATTAAGAAAAGTTCTTAATATTATTAATTAAGAATTTAATTTTTTGGAAATTAAATCAAGAGAGAGAATTATTTCTAAAGTGTTTAGAAAAAGGATTAATAATTAAAAGGTGTTTTAATTATTAATGTGAATAATAAAGGGTTAATAATAATAATATTTTATGGGAAAATTTCAGCTGAAAATTTTGCCTATAAATATACTATTATAAACCCTATTTTCATCTTAACCCAAGATTTTTAGAAAAACCTAATTCTCTCCACCTCCTCCTCCTCCTTAGCATCGTTTTCTTGGTGGATACCGGTGGAGTGCTTCACATTTGAGGAGCAGCTGCTAAGGATCTCCAATCGTTGCTTTTGGATCGCTATTAAAGGTTAGTAATCGATTCATCTGTTTTAATCACGATTTATATGCTTTTATTTGGATTTTATATGTGTAAAAGTGTTTTGCCATGCTTCCACTGCGATTAAAATCCAACATTGGTATCAGAGCATAGGTTGTATGCATATAGATCTGTGGTAAAAATTTCAGAATTTTATGTGCTTGTATGAATTAATTATGATTTTTACAAGTTATATAATGGATTGATTATGACTGATGAGAAATCATTTCTCAGAAAAATTTTGAATGTTGATATGGGTTCTACAAGTGTTGTAGATCTTCTGGGTATTTTTCTTATAATTTTATGATGTATAGATTATTTTATTATGAATTTTTGAAGTTGTTGCAATCAAATTCGTAATTAAATAATCATATATATATAAATTGTTAGTATGTATATATATATGCTGTATTGTCTGCTGTTGTCTGATGGCACGGAAAGAGAAGAACAGCACGGCGATCGAGAAAAAAAAAAGGCGGCGGCGACTCACAGAAGGGGGAGGACCGCGCGTCTCCAATGCGTGCGTGGGGCTCACGCGCTGGTGGGCCACGCGCGGCGCGTGTCAGACACGCGCTGGTCAACGGGTCTGACATCATGCTGACGTCATGTTGACGTCATCAGATGATGTCATGCTGACGTCAGCACAGGAGTTTGGGCGCGTGGGGCGCGTATGCGCGTGGGGGCGCGTGGTCGAGATCCTTACACGCGCCTGACAACGCGTGTACGCGTGGAGGCGCGTGAGTCACCTTCTCGGGGCGCGTGAGGGCGCGTAGGAGCTCAGAATTGGGCGTTTTTGGTGCCGTTGGATTCGTCTTTTCGAGATGCTTCTAATGGTATATTATATGATATTTTAAGAAATTGTTTCGAACTGTTTATAGCTAACAGAAGTGTTTTAATGCTGTTTTTGACTGTTTTTAATTGCTTTTAAATGCTTCATGTGATACATAGAGATGTATAATGCTTAGACCAATATGCTAGATGATATAACATGCCTACCTTGTCGTTTATTCATGTTTATATATGTGATATATGCTTAGTTTATCATGCGATGATAGATTTAGGTGAACGTAAATTAACATAAGGCGTTTGTTAGACAATCTAGTATAGTTAAATTGTTTTATAACCTTAATAATAATATTATGAATACAATCATGAGATTCTTGTGTTTATGAAACACGTAATTGAATATGAATTTTCAATATGAGAGAAAGGATGATTCTGTCAACAACAGATTTCTATCTGTAAGAAAGGGTTATTAAGTGACGCCTCTTGACAATGTTCCACCCGATCTGGGAATCATCTGATTATTGATTATTGATTTGAAATATTTAATTTAAAAGGAAGAATCTCTTTATAATATGATTATGATTGTAACGTAATATAATCCCTCTAAAATTAAATAATATCAAGTAGTAATTGGCCAATGATACAACAGGCTTGTGTCGGTCATAGCCTTCCAACATGATAGAAAGTAGTTCTTATTTTTAAATCATTATCGGTTCGTGCTACAGCCGAGGGCTTTGATTTCGAAATAAGAAATACTTGTCTATCACATAGAAATGTGTACATTGAATTAGAATCTAAAGGTCGGTACGTGCCACAGCCGTGGGCCGTTGGAGACTGATTCAATTGTACGGAATGTTGGGTTAGACTTGACTTAGAATATTGAGTTTGTCGTGCCACAGCCGTGACTCAAGTATTCAAGAGGCTAAAGTTTGATTAGGGAATAATATAAGATGTAATTGACAAGAGTTGTCTGCCTATTGAACATTACATGGCGGTTCGTGCCACAGCCGAGGTTGTATAATGGAATGTAGGATCCCTATTCCCACTAGCATTATGAATGCTTAATTTTTCACATAGGGGGTTGAATAAATTAGATAAACTAGTGGGAGCCACTTATGAATAAAGACCCAATTCATATAGTGTTTTGGAATGAAATTGAATATTTGCTAAGTGTTGTTATGTGTATATCATTTACAGATTTACTATATTATGTCTTCTGCACTATCACTCAGGAGCATACTAGATGCTCACAAGTTGACTGATCCTAATTTAGCTGTATGCTTTCACTGTAACAAGTTAGGGCACTGGAAGAGAAACTGCAAGGTTTACCTTGCAGAATTGAAGAAGAGGAAGGGTAGTAAGACTACCGCTTCTGATTCAGGCATGTTCATGATCGAAGTTAATATGTCACTAGGTCAAATTTCTACTTGGGTATTAGATACTGCCTGTGGTTCTCATATTTACAATTCGTTGCAAGGACTAAAGGGAAGTAGGAATCTTGAAAAAGATGAGGTCATTCTACGTATGGGCAATTGAGCAAGGGTTGCGGCCATATCTGTAGGATCATTTAGTTTACATATGCCTACGGGCAAGACTATTATTTTGAATAATTGTTATTACATTCCCTCTATTATGAGGAATATTATTTATATCCCTATGTTGGATTTGGATGGTTTTTCATTTATTATTAAGAATAATGAATGTTCTATCCTTAGAGATAATGTTCTTTATGGACGTGGAATTTTAAATAATGGTCTGTATGTATGTGATGTAGAGCATGATTTACTTCAGATTGAACAAACTAATAAAAGAAAATGAGATGATGAAAATCTGACCTATTTATGGCACTGTAGGCTAGGTCATATTAGTGAAAATAGACTTCGGACATTGCATAAGGAAGGGTTACTAGACCCCTTTGATTTTGAATCATATCCTACATGCGAGTCTTGTCTATTGGGTAAAATGACCAAATCTCCATTTAGTGGACATGGAGAGAGGGCTGCAGATTTGCTAGGATTGGTACACACAGATGTATGTGGACCAATGTCTACGCAAGCCATGGGTGGATTTTCGTACTTCATTACTTTCATAGATGATAGATCTAGATTCGGATATATGTATTTGATGAAACACAAGTCTGAAGCCTTTGAAAAGTTCAAGGAATATAAACATGAAGTGGAGAAACAAACCAAACACAGTATTATAACTCTTCGATCAGATCGAGGTGGTGAATACTTGAATGGAGAGCTTCTGGATTATCTCAAAGAAAAGTGTATAGTCTTCCAGTGGACTCCTCCAGATTGGTATCTGAAAGGAGAAATCGAACTCTGTTAGACATGGTTCGGTCCATGATGAGCTATGCGAATCTTCCGGTATTCCTATGGGGTTACGCATTGGAAACCTCAGCATATTTACTGAATAAGGTACCTTCCAAATCTGTTCCTCAAACTCCATATGAGATATGGAAAGAAAGGAAACCGAGTCTTAAACACGTTAAGATTTGGGGATGTCCAGCTTATGTCAAGAAAGTTGACCCAGATAAGCTGGAATCTCGATCCATAAAATGTAGTTTTGTGGGATATCCTAAAGAGACTTTAGGGTATTACTTTTACACCGATCATCGGGTGTTTGTCTCCAGACATGCTACCTTCTTGGAAAAGGAGTTTATCCTTGAAGGAAACAGTGGGAGCAAATTGAACTTGATGAAGTTCAAGAAGCACAAACTACTACGGATCAAGTGGAAACACCTGTTCAGACTGAACAACCTTCTATGGAACAGCCCATTCGTAGGTCAGAGAGAGTGTCTCACCAACCTAAGAGGTATTATGGCCTTGTCATTGAGAATGACAATGAGTTGTCAATTATCGATGAAGATGACCCTGTGACCTATAATGAGGCTATGAGTAGTGTTGACTCAGAGAAATGGCGAAGTGCCATGAAATCCGAAATGGAATCTATGTATACGGTATACAAAAGAAAGATTAAAGCAGATGGCCAGGTGGAGACCTTTAAGGCCAGGCTTGTGGCAAAAGAATTCAAACAAAGGCAATGAATTGACTTTGATGAAACCTTTTACCTGTAGCCCTGTTATAATCAGTTCGGATTTTGCTTGCGATTGCTGCTTACTACAACTATGAAATCTAGCAATTGGCCAGATGGTTTTCTTTCCAAGGGAAATGAAAACCTAGTGTGTAAGCTGTTGCGAACCATATGTGGTTTAAAGCAAGCATCTCATAGATGGAATATCCGTTTTGATGAGACAATCAAAGAGGTTGGTTTTATCAAAAAACGTAGATGAACCATGTGTCTACAAAAGGGTTAGTGGGAGCGCGGTAACATTTCTAGTATTGAAAGAGAGTTGACACACATAACAACATAGCAAACCCACTCACAAAGCTACTTTCAGAAAGTCATTTTGATCGTCATAAAGACAAGATGGGTATTAAATACCAGAGTGATTGGCTTTAGTACAAGTGGGAGATTGAAAGGAATATGTCCGAAGTCCAATCATGTATGGGGATTTAGGAATAACTTTTATGTAATCTGTTTTGATTTCTTTGATATTAATAAAAGACTTGTTTTGTTTTTATTACGGGCTCTATCTATTTAAGTGTTTAAATAAGATATACCATAGTTTTGAGTAAAGCTTTTTATGGATTATGATGAGATCATAATAGTGAGACCTAAAAGATGATAACTCTAAACTTAAACAGTTCCTGGTCATAGGATTACTAACTGGTAATTAATAATCCGCAAAGATCGGTACATACTATGTTTGCTTCATTATGAAGGATATTTGTTCTCATAGATATTTGTGTAGTGACACTATAGCTAGTATGTAGGTGCTTATTATAGAATAAGTTCACTGAACATGACTCGCACAGCTGAACAACTGATGGAGTTCACTCACGTGTCAGCAGTTGTTCACATAGTGATAGTTGTACAAGTATCCTTAGACTTGAGGTCATCATAGTCATCTTGTGTACACTGAACTATGCTTTGGTTTAGTTCTTAGTCTCCAGGGATAATTATTAGGGCTCTATTGGGTATAGGAATTTGTACACGAAGATAGTGTATGATCAATAAAGGATCTACCCCTTCCAGTGAAGGAAGAGAATGTTCAAGGCTGATCCACTTATGCTAGTTCAGGAATCTCTGGCCAGAGTGAATGAAATTAGAAAGGACTTTCTAATTTACATAGAACTGAGCATAGTAAATGGGAAAGCAAATGATTAAATTAGATAGGCTTGACACAAGATCCATGCCTTGTATTTAATCAGGATATTGGAGGGTAGAAGGAGTTAATTGTACGGTAACTATTCACTGAATAGGTTCTTGGTATTCTAAGCAGTGAATTTGTATTATCCGGATAGTCGCGATATGCTGAGAAGTATCCCTCACGATGTAGAATAAATATGATTAATTAATTAATCATATTCAATAAATTAGAGAATTTATATAAATAATGATAAAATAGTTTTATTATTATTTATTTCTACTACCGGCTTAATATTGAACCTACAGGGTCACACCATAAAAGAGAATGATTTAATGGTGGAGGAATTAATTAATAATTAATTATTTATTTATGAAATAAATAATTAATTGGCAAATTTAATAATTGATTAAATGAAATTTAATTGATTATAAATTAATTAAGAAAAGTTCTTAATATTATTAATTAAGAATTTATTTTTTTGGAAATTAAATCAAGAGAGAGAATTATTTCTAAAGTATTTAGAAAAAGGATTAATAATTAAAAGGTGTTTTAATTATTAATGTGAATAATAAAGGGTTAATAATAATAATATTTTATGGGAAAATTTCAGCTAAAAATTTTGCCTATAAATATACTATTATAAACCCTATTTTCATCCTAACCCAAGATTTTTAGAAAAACCTAATTCTCTCCACCTCCCCCTCCTCCTTAGCATCATTTTCTTGGTGGATACCGGTGGAGTGCTTCACGTTTGAGGAGCAGCTGCTAAGGATCTCCGATCGTTACTTTTGGATCGCTATTAAAGGTTAGTAATCGATTCATATATTTTAATCACGATTTATATGCTTTTATTTGGATTTTATATGTGTAAAAGTGTTTTGTCATGCTTCCGCTGCGATTAAAATCCAACAGGACAACTGTCAATCACGTTAATAATGTCGATCTAGATTCCCAAGGAAAGAGGAACCGTTTTAGATTCAAAGGATCGTGTCTTGTTGAAGGTGCACCCTGTTTGGAAAAATTAAACTTACACAAATTTTTAGCAGATGATAAAAGGAGATAAAAATTTCAATCCCATTTTTAATAGCATATGGAATTTGGGGGTAGTTGTTATGCCCAAAATTTGGTATAAAACATTATTCGGGTCAAAAGCGGGTAAATTGAATAAAATTAGGACATTAATGACAAAATCAAGGAAAGATATGACAAACTCACTTTCTCCAAGAATCAAGGGCGCGCCCTCCGTGATGAATGAATCAAAATGCCTTGCGCACCCTCAGAATTTATACAAATAGAAGATTTAGGCTACAAGAATGTGCCCACTAGGCTATTGACGGATAAGGCGCGCCCTATGATTTCTTGGAATGGCCTTAATACAGAGAAGTATTAGGGCGTGCCCTTTTGAAAGGAAAAAGGACTTTGGCTGATTTCTTGTGGTAGCACCAATACAGGCAAGTGTTAGGGCGCGCCCTCATTGGAGAAATAATACTGAATGGAACTTCAACATATCCCTTGGACGAATTCTTTAAAGGCTTTACGAGGGAAGGAGGTTATTATTACTAACATATTTATTGCATATACTCTATTGAAGAACTTCTTTCTATAATGCAACCACATTAAGGCCGTGTTCGTGGTCAGAGACCTCCAGGGTGTGCCTGGACGGAAGGCCTCCTCCTGTAGTCAATAAGTTTCCTCATTAGGGATGTGGGGTAAAATCTATTGTGTGATTTGGGAGCTCTGTCTCTGTAGTCAACGGGTGTCCTTATTGGGAGACTCTGGAGTATCCTACACTTTGCACCCCAAAAGCTCGGGATTACTTGTCCTGCAATCTGGTAGGTGCTCCTTATCCTGGGAATAAGGATGCGTTCAACATTTGGGGTGAACCACGGCTATACATGCGTCCACATATTAGAGGAACAACTGGTAGAAGAGGGTTATCCTTGGCCAAGGAGATGCCTTATCCGTGAAGTCTCGAAGTTGTGGACGAGCCTTGGACCTTTGTGGTTGGACCTCATCGGTTGACATTCCTAAAACTAGTAGAAGACGATTTCCAGTAGGTTTCTTACTGGGCCCCGGGATGAGAAATCTAAGCCTATTAGGTTTCTTGTTCCCCAAGAACTATGTTGACTTGATTCCTTATAAACTGGGATACGTAGGCAAATTACAAGTGGTCAGAAGTTGAGAACGTAAAGGAACCACTACTAACCCTAAGCAATCTTAGCCACCAATAATCACAACCACCAAACACTGTTCACATTTTTCGACGAAGAACCACCGTCACAGATCTTGTTTCAGCTACAAACCTCAAAAAATGTTGATACTAAATTCCTCCATTAACAGTTTGAAAGTGATTAATGTTAGGTAATGAATTACACAGGGGGGTGAATGTGTTTTTGTGTTTTTATGCTTTTCTTGAGCTATTTATGGTTGTGAACAAAGTAAATCAAATCTTGTAGTGAAATGGGTTAATGCAGAAGTTAAACGCAATAATAAAGAACAGGGATCTTTCAAAACTCAATTTTATATTAAAATTAAGAATATCTTGCTACAAAATTTCCAGGCTCTTTGTTGATAAAGAGCTTAGCTTCTTTCTTGAGAGAATACAAGAGTTCCTGATCTAAATTGTTACTTCTAACAAAGGACCAGTGTTAACTTTATAATTTAGTTAACTGCTGGTTTACACAGTGTATAATAAGACATGCTATTAACTTTAGTAAACTGTTACTTGTCATTTCCATTTTAGAAAAAGTATATCTTCCATTTCTGGCTTAGCATATCTTTGCATACTATGTTAACTTTGATCTTCCTTTGTCAGTTAATCTTCATCCTTGATCTTGCACACTCTTCAAAATGCTTTTTATAGACTTGTTAATCCAGTTGGTTGGATTGTTTGTTGATTGTAAATCTTGGATATTGAACTGGCCTGCAATTTTGTACTTTGAGATTTTACCTCGAGATGTCCAGTTTGGTCTATAGAGAACTTGACATCTCGATAAGTATATTTACTTATCGAGATCCCTAATACTCCATTATAAATTTGACTTGTAGGGGTCTCTGAGTTCTCTATAAGAGAATTTGGCTTGTTGAGATCTCTAGTCTTCATATCTTCACTTTGACTTATCGATATCTCTGAGTTCTCTAGTGGCTTATTAACTTATCGATAACTCAGAGTTCTCTAGTCAAATTTGATTTGTCGATAACTCAGAGTTCTCTAGTGAGTTTCGGCTTATCGATAACTCAGAGTTCTCTATTGAATATTGACTTGTCTATAACTCTGAGTTCTCTAGTGAAGAAATGACTTGTCGATATCTCCGATCTTCATGTCTTCAACTTGGCTTGTCGATATCTCTGAGTTCTCTAGTAGCCTTTCTGATTTCTCTATAAATCATGCTGGAGTTCTCGAATGACTTCTCTATAACACTAAATATGTGGCTTGTAGAGATCTTGACTTAGAACATTTTTCCCAAAACAGATTTATTCAACTCCAAGTTTCTTCATAATTCTTCTGAGGCATGATCTTCTTAATCTTCTTCCAGATAGAATTCTTAAGCTTGATATTGATTAAAAGAAAAAGACTCCAGTCTGCTCTTTGACATTTTTACAGACTTTAATGTTACAATATAAAATGCAAACTAAGATTACAATACAACTTACTTAGGGTTGTCAATTTGAATTAGTCTTGTTAAAGTACAGGCATGTCTTGCACAACAATCTCCCCCAATTTGTGAGAATATTGCTTAACACAAATTCATGCTTGTTAACAAGACTAACCCCAAGTTTTGATGGAAGCTAAGATTAAAATATACAAATAGATAAAATTATAACTTTTATACATTGGAAGATTTACAGAGTGTAAGTGGTTACAAGCATCAGGTAAAAACTATTTTTGCTTCTGTTTCTTCTCTAAGGATATCCCTTAACTGAACAAGAATTTCAAGTTCTTCTACAATAGGTGTCTCACTTAGAGCTTCTATTAGTTTGATCATGGTTTCCTTTGGATAACCACTGCCTAGTAAATCGATCCTAAATCTTGGGAATTGGCCAGCTTTGATGTTAAAAAACTTTCCATCTTTAGAGATTCTGTTCATTCCTTTTGCTTTCAGTTCTTCTGATCTTTTGATATACATTTCAATCTCATCATCATACTTCCTTTTTCTTTCCTCAAATTCAGCCTCATTTCTTCTTCTTCTTTCTTCCCTTTCAATCAACCACTCAGCTAGAACAGATCACCATGCTCTTGTAGCAGTATCCTTGTCCTTTAACAAACTTATCACTCTCTTAATTTCTGTTGGAGAGAGAGTGCCCATCAAATTACTGCCTAGAAAAGTGAAGGATCCATCTTGAAAGTAGATTCTTACTTCCTTTAGAGTAACAACCCAGACTCTAACTATTTCCTTAGCCAGTTGTTTAAAATAGTCTTCATCTGAACTGCACCAGTTTAAAGGTAGAAAATCATTCTGCTTGAAACAATTCCAGATGGCCCTTTCAGTAACTTCAACTTTTTTCTGTAGGCTTAGCCAACTTAGGTTTTCTCCCAACAAACTTGAAATGAAGTTTGTGTGAAGGTTTGATAGAAGGTAAGGTTGAGATTTTCTTAAGAGATGTTTGGCATGTGGTGATTGCAATTTTTAGAAAAGAGTTAGCAGTTTGTCTGTATAGAAATTTGGGTTTTGAGGTTTGAGATGGTTTGATGTTTGAGATAGTTGATTTTGAAGGTTTAGCTAAAGGTTGAGCTAGTTATGTTTGGATTTTTAGGGTTTGGTGTGGTTCTGAGCCATCATGATTCTTTTTACTCCTCCTCTCACATCTTCTCTTCTTCTCCTCATATATTTTGTCTTCACCCTTCTTCTTTTTATCCTTACTTCCAGTTGCTTTAGAAGCTTGACTTGGATTTGAGCCAGAAGGATTTTGCTTGTCATCCTTCTGCTCATCATCATCCTCATCTTTCCTTAGATTATACTGAGTGTTTGGCAACATGATGTCAGGATTCAAGAGATACATGTCCAAGATTTTTATCATTTCAACATCCTCAGGCTTCTTGTTCTTTTTATGCTTCAAGTCAGACTGCAATGTCATGATCAACCTCATGTTTGATCTAACACAATGTTTGGGAACAATGAGATGCCTTGCTTGACTGGTTGTTGGACTGACATAAACTACTCCTTTGTGTGGATGTAGATAGGCTTCTGGGAAAGCTGTTATCTGTGCTTTTTTGAGCTCTTGGAGTATTTGAGTGTCTTCTTGAATGACTGGATTCACTCTGTCAATCATTACATCCAGTTTAGATGCTCTTAAGGTTTAAAGATATAGAAGAGTCACCTGGAGACATTTGTTCACATCACCATCATTGATGTTCATGACAATTCTTTTCTCTAGGAAATTATCAACTTTCACCACCACTACTCTTATAAAATTGATGTTGCTGCCCAAAGCTTTCTTGCAAGCCATATAGTTGTATTGTAGAGATACCTTAGTGTTGTAAGAAGGTCATTGAAATCCTAATCTTGATTTGGTCCTTCTGCAGCCCTTAGTAGTCTTTCTTTGCCAACATCAACTTGAGCACCTGAGCTTTGTCCCACCTGAGCAGGCTCTTTAGATTGTGTCTTAGCATCCCTAGATTTTGCAATCCTATCCTCAATCTCCGCCTTAGTCTTGGGAACAGGCATGAGTAGGGGAGTTAGAATTCCTGGTCTAATTTGTTCAGGTAAAGCAGGCAGTGAAATATTGAGCTTCCCCGTGATGGCCCCCAAAGCAACATAATTCTGCATTTGAAGGTGCTTATGAGAGTCCACCAGGGTCTGGATGTCAGTTTGTTGACTCTTTACTAGAGAGTCAAAGCTTGGACTTGGGTAGTGAGAGTGGCATTAGAAATCTACAATTCTAAGACTTGGTTTTGGAGAGACTGGATTTACAGATTTGTAAAGGTGGACCCAGGCTGATAAGAGCTAGTAGATGTTGAGGAGCAAAAGGTTGCTTCTATAGCCTTTTTGATGCCATCCATGAGCAAAGATGAAGGCTCAAATCTACTTTGATGAAGTTGCTCCAGCTTGACTTTTGTGTCATTTGAATAAGTGATTTGTTGTTGGAGCACTGTATGAAGAGAGATGAAAGATTGTTTGAGATTTTTAACTTCTTTTTCAATGGTAGCAAGATCCATCCTGGACATTTAATCAGCAAAATGCTTGAACTTGGAGGTGATCTGTACTTGAGATGGTATAATCTCATCCATTTTATCCTTCACCAGCTTCCTGATCCTATCTTCATGACTAGTCAATCTTAGTTCTAGTGCTTTTCCAAAGAGATGGAAAGCTTTGAGCTGAGTCTTTGAAACTTCATTAACTGCATTGTAGACTTTACTAGGTGTCAGTGCCTTAGAATTGCTGCCCAGAATTGTCGAATAATCTTCCCTGAACCTAGCTAAAACATCCTCCATTTCCATATTACAGTCCTTGTTCAGCCAAGCATCACAGTTGTCATCTTGTCCAGCTTCATTAACAATTTTGTCTTATTGTGCTTGGACATCTAATTGATAGGAGAGCATGATTGCTTGATAGTCCTGGTTAGACATGTCAGAAGTCGGCAATTGTTGACAGATTTGTGCTAGGACTGCAAGCTGATCTACCTGAATTTTTCAAGATTTGACTGAGGTGCAGTTTCTTGGAGCCAGTTAGAGACAGGATGTGGTTGTGGAGGTTGTGAGGTTGAGGGTTGAGATGTTAAGGTATCAGATTCACCTATGATTGAAGTCACGAGTTCACTCATAGATTGCTCTGTGTTTATGACAGTGTGTTGTCCTCCACTTGTAGTGGGAATCTCCAATTGAATTGAAGGGGATTTGACTAGTTTACTGTCATGTACACCAGCCTCAAACCCTTGTGCTTCTTGCAAAGAATTGTCACTTGAATGTGATAAACTTGCCTCTCCCATAGCAGGATCATTGGAAATTGTACTCCTAGCATCAACTGCTAATGCAATTTCTGCTAGGGTTATGAGGGGAGTTGTTCCTACATGAGGAACCTCCAATTGAATTGGAGAGGATTTAGATAGCTCCCCCTCAGGAGTACTACCCTCAAACCTTACAGTCTGTGAAGACTGATTTGCACATGAAGGTGCATTTTATATCTCCATGGGGTCTTCAGTAAAAACTGATGAATCCCCCATGTTTTTGATGGTGTCATCAAGTTCTATCCATCTAGTAGCCTTTCACCATCTGAATGAAGTGTCTGGGTGGTGAACAAGGTTTCTTGAACCAACTCACTTGATTTAGCTTGCACTTAAGAATTGGATTCAAGTGCTATAGGTGGAGAAGAAATTTGTGAGATTAGAAGTTGTTGCTCAGAAGTGAGTTTTGGAAGTTCCCCCTGAATGGATGAGGGAGCTTCAAAAGATATTCCCTCACTGTGTGTGTCATCCTTATTTCTCCTACCATACACTTGAATTGCTTCAGGTGCAGGTTGTGCAGACTCTATACAAGGTGCATTGGGGTGAATGCTCTTTTCAATAAACACACCCTGTTGAGGGGATGTATCTAGAGTCTGTTTAGTCCCTATTTTTACAACTACATCCTGTTGGAAGTGGCTTGAGTGGTTGGCTCAGATTTCTTACTCTTCTTTGATCTCTTGACCAAGGGTGACTTAGCTTCAGTTTGATCCTCACCACTCTGAGTTATAACTGTTAAGGTTACCTCCTTTCTCTTCCTTTTACTTACCTCATCCTTTTGAGAAGATGAGGTGGTTGGTTTCCTAGCTACTAAGGGTTTTGAAGAAATGGTTTCAGCTTGGGAAGATCCCTATGGGTGTTCCTGTGTTTGTACTTTCACAGGTTCAGGAATCATAGATGTGCTAGATTGTACATTTAATCTCATGTCATGCATTGGGTAAGGGTAAGTCCTAAACCTCTCCAACATGAATGGAGTGAGTTTCAGACTTACATTTACCTTGTTCTTTGTAGTAAGTGAACCAAATATAATTTTGGACACTTGCTTACAATTGCCTATTTTAGTTTTATCTATACCATGCAACAAATGTATGTCTGCTACTTAATGATTTAAAGTGGATATGATAAATCTAGGAAAGAAAATTTCCTTACCTCTAGCAGATAGGGGTATTGTCAGCCTGGTTGCAAGTTCTTCCAGGATCAATAGACCAACATTCAAGTGTCTGTTGTGGGCTATTGAGTGCACCAGCTTCTGCACCACACTTGAAATATTGTCATACCCTATCTTCCTGCATGTGAAGGCCCTAACCACTGAATCAAAGATAAAGGACCACTCATCCCTTAGATTGGTCATGTTCAAGCTTGACAAGTTGATTCTTCCACCATAATTGATGAAGTCCAGAAACTCAGTCAGTTCATCAGGAGTTGGCACCTCCACCAGATTTACAGTTGGCAGCCCCAAAGCTCTATTCACATCTTGTTCATTGAACTCTATTTGTTGGCCTCCAATTATGCAGGTGACCACCATAGAGAGAGAGAGAGAGACTTATCATTCATATCAGTCCTCACTACTGTTGTTGTCTAAAATTCATGTAGAACATCCAGATACAGAACAGGGTTAGTTGTCAAAGCTCCTGCAAGGTAAGATTCAGACAAAAGTTTCACAAACCCCTTGAAACAGTCAGGAGCTTGGTTAGCATCAGTAAAAGTGAGGTAATTTGTTCCTTTCTCTAGAATAGTAGCTCTCGCAACATTAAGTGCCATTGTTGATTGATGAGAGTGAATGGATAAGAAATGTTTTTGAGAAATGAGTGCAAACGAGAGAGAAATCGGTTTTTGATTGAAAGGCTAGGTCACTTGAGATCTCGAAAGTTGTAAGTATGTATATGTATCGAGATGTCTGGGTATTTATAGTAAAATCAAATGACTTATCGAGAACTCAAAATAGACGTTTGGAATTAGTCTATCTAGAAGTCATTTTAAGAAATGAAAAATAGATCGAGAAGTCATTTTAAATTACTCTCATAGAGAACTAAAAATTGACTTATCGAGATGTCAAATAAATACCCAGTTTATCCAAAAAATGGACTGAATTAATTCCTACTTTTATTTTAATAAATTCCAAATAAAATTAGAATAAATTTGCCAAAAGTATTTTACCTAAATAATTTATTAAGTTAAATTATTTCAGTATTGAGTTATTGAGAAGTCTAAAAATTATACTTATAGAGAACTCTGTGAATTAACATTACTAGAGAACTCTACAACGACTTATCGATAAGTCATAATAGAGCGTATCGAGAAGTCACTCGAGAAGTCTGTGAATTGACTTATCGAGAACTCACTCGAGAAGTCTTATAATGACTTACCGATAAGTCATTTAGATTTATTGAGAACTCAGTTCTCTATATACTTTTGATTAACTTAATTCTTCCTTATGTTAATTTTACATGTTAAGGACATAAAATTAACAACTGAGCACTTTACTTAGAATTTGAAAAATTCAAAGCTAAAATTTTATTTTGAAAAATAAATATGCAGAGAATTCTGAAATATTTATAATTCATATTTCAGTTAATTTCCAATTAAATCAAATTAATTTTGATTTACTAGAAATTAATCTGCTATAAAACATTAGTTGAGTTCTTGCCTTAGGATGAAGAATTAAGCATTCCAATTTTACCTACAAGTTTGGTGAAAGTTGCTTCATCCAAAGGTTTAGTAAAAATATCATCTAATTATTTTTCTGTTGGAAAAAAAATGAGCTCAATGGTACCATTTGTAGCATGTTCTCTAATAAAATGGTACCTTACATCAATGTGCTTTGTTCTAGAATGATTAACTCGATTAGCCACTATAGATATAGCACTAGTATTGTCACACATGATAGGAATTTTGTGTAACACTAGGCCATAATCTATTAGTTGATTTCTAATCCAAAGCACTTGAGCACAACAAATTCCTACAGCTATGTATTCAACCTCTACTGTAGAAATTGATACAGATTGTTATTTCTTGCTATACCAAAATACAAGTCTTTGACCAAGAAATTGACAGCTTCCACTAGTACTCTTTCTGTCAACCCTACATCCAGCAAAATTTATATCTGTGTAGCCAACAACTTCAAAACCAGTTCCCTTAAGATACCACAATCCCAAGTTTGGAGTCCCCTTCAAATATCTGAAAATCCTCTTTACAGCCATCAAATGTGATTCTTTTGAATTGGCTTGAAATCTTGCACATAGACATGTTGCAAACATGATGGCTGGTCTACTTGCAGTTAAGTAAAGCAATGATCCAATCATTCCTCTATAGCTTGATATATCTACACTCTTGCCTTTTCTATCATCATCCAACTTTGTTGTTGAAGACATAGGTTTAGAAGCAGGTGAACAATCAACCATACCAAACTTTTTCAAGATTCCATCACTTCTTTGAATGACTTGTAGTCCAAGAAAGTAACTTAATTCCCTCATCATACTCATTTCATATTCACTCTGCATAAGCTTAGAAAATCTTTGGCAAAGCTTTTCATTTGTAGAACCAAAGATGATATCATCCACATAAATCTGAACTAGGATCATATCTTCACCGTGTTTTTTGTAGAAGAGAGTCTTGTCTATAGCACCTCTAGTAAAACCATGTTTCAGTAGGAATTCTGACAATGTATCATATCAAGCTCTAGGTGCCTGCTTTAGTCCATGTAGAGCCTTGAGTAACTTGTACACAAAATTTGGAAATTCTGGATCTACAAAGCCAGGTGGTTGTTGCACATAAACTTCTTCTTCTAACTCACCATTTAGGAAGGCACTCTTGACATCCATTTGATACACTTTAAAATTTGAATGTGCAACAAATGCTAGAAAAATCTTTATTGCTTCAAGTCTTGCAACTAAAGCAAAAGTTTCATCATAGTCAATTCCTTCTTCTTGTGAGTATCCTTTTGCAACCAACATTGCCTTGTTTCTGGTAACTATACCATTTTCATCCATCTTGTTCCTGAACACCCATTTTGTTCCAATAATGCTTCCATTCTTTGGTGCAAGAACTAACTCCCAAACTTTTTTCTTTCAAACTGATTAAGCTCCTCTTGCATTGCAGATATCCAATCAGGATCCATTAGAGCTTCTTCAGTTTTCTTGGGTTCTATTTGAGACATAAAGCATGCATGTAGGCACTCATTAGTAATTGCACTTCTAGTCCTCACACCAGCAATAGGATCACCAATAATTGCTTCTCTAGTGTGACTTCTATCCCACTTCCCTGTATGAGTTTGTTGACTTGTGCCTTCATCATTTTCTTCATTATTGATATGACTGCTAGATCTTTTTTCTCTTTCTCCCCCTGAGTTTGTGCTATCAAATTCAAGTGTTTGAGATGAGCTTTCATTCCCATGATTTTCCTGTTCAGTAATCTCTTCATTCAGCATCTGTTGTGCATTGACTTCATCTTCACCATCAGAATCACTATCAATATTGAGGTTTTCAAAAATAAGGGCTTCAGCTTCATTTTCATCAAGACATTCCAAGCCTGGACACTTGTCATCATCAAAAGTCACATCTTTGATTTCCATAATCTTCTTTTGATCCATCATATAGACCTTGTAGGCAGTTCTCTCCAATGAATATCCCATAAAAATTGCTTCAAAAACTTTTGAGTCAAATTTTCCCACATATTCAGAGTTGTCTTTCAAAATGTAACACTTGCTTCCAAACACATGAAGATGCTTTACAGTAGGCTTTTCTTAGACATGATTGAGTAAGGTGATTTGCCATGAGCCTTGTTAATGAGATATTTGTTTTATGTGTAGCATGCAGTGTTAATAGCCTCTTCCCAGAAACTTGTTGGCAACTTGGCATCTTGCAGCATTGTTCTAGCAGCTTCAACTAATGTTTTGTTCTTCCTTTCAACTACTTCATTTTGTTGAGGTGTTCTAGCTGCTGAGAATTCTTGAACAATGCCTTTATTTTTGCAGAACTCACTTAATGTTGCATTCCTGAATTTTGTTCCATTATCACTTCTCAATCTTTTTACATAATTATGATCTTCAACCTATTTTCTATCTTTTTTATGTGGTCAATTACGATGTGTGGAGTTTCATCTTTAGAGTACGTGAACTCTACCCAAGTGTATCTTGAGAAATCATCCACCATCACAAGTGCATATTTGTTTCTTGAAATAGATAAGACATTTACTGGCCCAAACAAGTCCATGTGAATAAGTTGCAATGGTGCACTTACAGAATTCACAGTTTTGACTTATGACTTGATCTTTTCATTTTTCCTTTCTGACAAGCTTCACAAACTTCAACTTGAGAAAACTCCCGTTTAGGCATGTCTCTTACTAACTCCTTTTTGAATAAGGTGTTAATTGCCTTGAGGTTCAAGTGAGACAACTTCTTATGCCATAGCTTGCTTTATTCTTTTGATGCCTTGGTATAGAAGCAACAAATTCCATCCTTATTTATTGAGTCCAAGTCTGCAACAAACAAGCTTCCTTTCCTTGCTCCTTTCAGAGAAACTTCACCAGTTTTCTTGCTGATAAAAGTGCATTCTTCTTTGTTGAATAAAACTTCAAAACCTTTGTCTGCAAATTGGCTAACACTAAGAAGATTCACTTCAAGACCAGCTACCAGTGCTACATCATCAATGAAAATATTTTCAGAAATAATCTTGTCATATCCCATTGTGAATCCTTTGTTGTTGTCTCCAAAGGTCACCAAAAGGCCAGCATTCTCCTCAACTGTGATAGCAGGGCCTTATCACCTTTCATATGTCTGGAACACCCACTGTCAATGATCCATATGACCTTCTTCACTTTTTCCTGCACACAATGAGCTTTAAGTGTGTTTAGTAACCCAAGCAGTGTTGGGTACTTTCTTCTTATTAACTGATTTAGCAGAAGTAGAATGAGTTGTTTCAGATAAAATAGAATTCAATGACTGTTGTGCATTTTCCCTATCGGCTTTGGCCCCAATTTTTATTTCCTTGAGGTCTACTCTCAGTTTGTGACAACTTTTCATCACTTTCAAGTTGTAAGGGATACAGACAAACTTGTCAGAGAATGAGTAGGGATCATTTGCATCTGCTTTATTGTATTTGCAAGCTCCTTCAGCTGGCCTGCTAACAACCTTTTTACACAGGTGAGTTAGGTGATTCACAGAGCCACATTTTTCACACTTCTTTCTCGGAGCATCTGCAACATAAGCAAAATTATTTCTTTTGTTTATCCCAATTTTGCCATTTCTATTTCTCTTCTTCTTTCTTGCATCTTCAGTCTTGGTTTCTTTGATAGGTGTCTTGGAAATTTGATTATCCATGAGCTTCTCTTCAGTTTTGAAGGATTGAGTTTCTTCAGCATCTTTCTTCTCATTGTCTTCATCATCAATTTCTTGCTTGATAATCAACTCTTCTTCACTGAAGTTAACTTCACATGCCTTGAACATAGGTTTTAACGACCCGTATATTTTTTATTATTATTTAAATGTGTAAATATGGAATAAATAATTAAATAAAATATTTATGTGGGTTCAGTCAGTGGGTTATTACTCTGTCACTATGTGTATGTGATTACTAGTGTATGGAATTGAATTGTGTGGTTAATTAATGAATTGTATGATTTTGTATCGTTGTTAAAAATGGTATTATTGCAGTTTCATTTCCATAAATACTTAGATTGTCTCTAAAATTCTTTTTATGACTTTATAATTTCAATAATTGTTTTTGGGACTTTATAAAATTGAGAAATCAATATTTCATTAATTATTTATTTTTAAATAATTTTCTGAGTGTGTTTAATAGTAAAATCCATATTTAATTATGGAAACCTTCAAAAATTATGAAACTAATATTTTATTAAGTTCGTATTATTCAGAGAATTTTAAAATTATTTTAGGAATTTTTGAGATTAATTTCACCCGCGCGTTGATTCGTTTATTTCTTAAAAGCGGGAATAAATTATGTTTCAAAAATTATTTTAAAATTTCGGAATTTATGTTTTTATAAAATTCGGGATATTTCTAATATTTTAAGACTATCTTCATATTTTCTGAAATTATTTTATGGGCACCTCGGTCCCTTAATATCGAGTTGCGGGTACAAGTTGCGTTCAAAAATGTTTTAAAAAAATTATGAAAATTTTATTTTACTAGCTTTTAATTTCCCCGAGAATTTTGGAAATTTATTTGGTAAATTTTGAGATTTATTTGAAATTATTTCAAAATGTTTTGTCCATAAAATGTATCGTATAATCGTGAATTTGCAGAGTAAATTCAGGCTCGGGAAAATAAATTGGATACGACCCTTAATTAGATAAAGACGATTGTGTTTATCCTTTCTCCCCCAAATTCAAGTCTCTGTCTTTCTCATTTCATCTCTCTTATCTCTCATGATCTCCTTTTTCCCCTCTATTCTCCCGCTTCCACCTTCCTTTTTCTTTTTTGTTCCCTATGTTATTCCCGGAGTTGGTAAGTGCCGCTGTTCTTGTTTCTTTTCCGGTGATCTGTGTTGTTCCGGCCGCCCTTCCTCGGTTTTTCGACGAGGTGGTGGCGGCGGGGTCTGTGGCTATATTTGCGTGTATGTGCTGTATGTACATATTCGCGTGTGTGTCTGTGTTGGAGTCAGGGGGGTGAGTTTTACATGCCGCCTGAGTTCTTTGTTCTTTTCGGTCGTTTTCTGGTCACTGGTGGCGTGAGAAGTTGGGTTCCTGTCCTGTGGTTTTTTTCAATTTAAGTGTTGACTGAAATTTTTATTCATTTATCATTCGGCAGGAAGTTTATTCGAAGTAATTTTTGGAAAAATCTGAATGAATGGTATTGTGTTTATTCGGATTATTCTAGGAATAAATCGAATTAATTTTTATGATTATTCGGGTTTTGTGACTATCCAAATATTAGTATTTTTTATCGGTGGAATTTATTTGGAAACCCGAATTTTGTCGGTTACCAATAAATTTTGCTGCTGTTGACGATGACTTTTAACGAGTCAACAGTGGACGGTGATGACGTTGTTCTGAGTCCTACAAATTAATAAATAAATACGAGTATAAATATGAGATGTAATAAATAAATACGTTGTTTGGGATTTGTGAAATGGATTTCGGTTGTATTGGTGGAATAAATTGTTGGATTGTTTGTTGTGATTTGACGTCGAGTTGTTCGACGGGTAGGCCGATAAACAGTGGAGGTGCTGCCCGAATTTTTGGACATTAAATTCAAAAATTCGGGACATAACCTGTAATTATCGAAACGTTGAACGAGTATAAATAAATAAATAAATAAATATATACATTCTGTGCGGAACGTGATTGTATGTTGTGGTGAATGTTTTGTTAAAACTCAATGACCCTAATTTCGTAAAAGGACGAGTATGCGTATTTTCTGAAAATGAACACCAAACCGATTTTGAGAACGTGAACCCTAAATTGATATGTGTATTATAATAATATATATAAGTACGAGTTGGGATTTGATATCGAATGGGTAGATGTGTTATTGAGGATATGTCAAGCATGCCTAGACGTCTAACGTAAGGTATTTCGGCTCTATAGGTTCTAGCCGAAGGACTCAAGAGTTGATATTGAACTAAGATAACCTAGTGATCTGTCGACGAGCGCAACGAGGTTCCAAGCGAAGGACTTGAGCGTTGAAGTCGGATCCAGGATAGTTAAATAGTAAAGCGATAAAGCCGAGTGTTCCGAATCGGTTCAAGGTCAATCAGAGATAGTTGTAGCGTTCTGCAAGGCAAGTGCCTCTGACCATTCTTTTATGGTTCAGTACGTATGAATAACTAACTATTTTACTTTTGCAATGGAACAGAAATGTTTTAAGTTACGTATCCCTTGTATTTGAAAATGTTGTTTAAAAAATTATGTTTCGGGGAAAAGTAACTTCTGAACACACCTATCTCTAAACGTGATTTAAATGAAAAGAGTTTTGAATAGTGTGCTGTGACATAATGGTTTTAAAAAGAGATAGGGGATAGTGATTTTGGAAACTGGATAAAGAGACTGTTTTAATCCACCTATGTCGTGGAAGGTTTTGATCCACCTATGTCGTGGAATTTTGGAAAGAGACAAAAAGGGAATTGAGTTGATCTATTGGAGTTGCGTAAGAGGCCCGTTATTCGGTAATGGTCCAGCATGTGGTTGCGTAAGTGGCTAATTGGGTTGGGCATTCTGTTTAACCGATTAGTCCAGCATGGGGGAAAGACCTAGCTAGTCTTTTCCCAAGTTTTGGAACACATTCTATTTCTGGATGGCCGCTAGTCGCTGTCCGGTGAGGGTAGACTGATCAGCTATCTTCACCCGTTAAATGTCCAATAGATTTGATTGATTCAGTTTTAAAAATTGTTTAACAATCCACATGTTTGAGACAGATGATTTGGTGGTTCCAGTAACGGAACAAATGATTTTGGGTCCCCGTAATGGGATAAATGGTTTTATGGTTCCTGTAATGGAACGGAAGGTTTGAAAATGAAAATAGCATGCTAAAAGAATTGAACTTTGGTATTTATATACAACACATGATTGATATTGTTGTTTCTCGTAGCATGCTAGTTTTAATATCCGGTTATGAATGTTTACTTGTTTTCTAACTAGCTATGAATTTTGTTTCTATCACTGCTTTATTAAATCATTTTTACTTGTTATTCATATAGTGGTATTGCTGAGCAATTGATTGCTCACCCATGCAGAATGTTTTATATATGTATTGCAGATGCCTAGGAGATTCTTGCGCGGTAGTCAGGGCAGAGTTCCAGCTCCTTTCGTGTCAGGCTCCTCTGAGGTAGTTGTGTTCAGACCAGATGAGGTCTGTTGAGTTTCTGCGTTGAATTAGTGGTCAGGATTGTATAAGGTAATTTGAGTTGTGTTAGTTGAGCAACCTAAGTCATACTTAAACCTGGAAAAGGTCTTGGTAAAGGGGTCGTAGTATATGTATTATTAATGAGTTAGGCTGAATTATGATTGTTATTATTGTTGTTGGTGACGTCAACTCCAGACCCCGGGGTTGAGGCCGTCACATAGGTGAGACAACCTTTTTCAGCATTGTTAGAACATTTTCATTCTCTGTTGTTTTTCCTTTGTCACCTATATCTTTCTTCTTGCTTTTCAAGGCATCATAGTCAAGACCAATAACAATGTTTGCACATGGCTTGTTATTCTCATGGTATTGTCCAATTAACTCTGATGTATTCTTGAAGGACTTCAATTTAACTTCATTATTTTCCAGCTTCTCCCTTAGCACTACTTCAATTTTACTTGCACACTTGAGCTTGTTCTTCATATATGCATTTTCTTGTCTTACAGTTTCAAGCTCCACCAACAACAATTCAGCTTCTTGTTTCTCAATTTCAAGCTTCTCATTTATCTTTGTCAGTCTGCTAACTTCTTCATTAGCAGCAACCATATTTATATGTATATGAAACATTTCTGTGCTCATATTCTCTACAGTTTCTTTATATTGACTCACATTTAAATCAATGGTAGTGAGAGTTAGTACCTGTGATTTTGATGAGGATGACTCTCCTTGCTCCAAGGCCATTGGTGCATAATTTCCAACTTCCTCATCTTCATCATTATCAGAATCATCCTAACTTTTTCTCTCTGCAATATAAGCTTTGCTTTGTTGTTTCTTCAGAAGAGCTTCATACTTTGCTTCCAGTTCAAGATAAGCTTTGTCTTTCTTTGCTTTCTTGGGTTTCCTGTATTCTGTAGCAAAATGGCCTAGTTCATCACAGTTGAAGCACCTTATCTTTGATCTGTCAACATATCCAGTTTTGTAACCAATTTTGTTATCAGATGCATACTTCCCTTTTCCTTTCCAGCCGCTGTCTTTGTTGAAAGACTATCCTTTACCCTTGAAGAATCTTGGCTTCTTTACTCTAATGTTAGAGAATTTTCTTTCCAGATAGGCCATTGACGGATCAAGCTCATCAAGTTCATCCAAGGTGTAGAACTCATCTTCTTCCAGTTCCAGAATGGCCTGTTCTTGTGAATCATTTGTTCTTTGCTCACTTGTTGAGGCATCTAGAGTTTGAGATATTGGCTCATCATTAGAGGTCTGGCTTTCATTGACAATTAGAGCACTTGAACCATCTACAACATGCCCTTGACCAGTTCTTAATGATTTTCTTTGAATCATTTCTAATTCATAAGTTTTTAAGGTTCCATAAAGAACTTCCAGTGTTATCCTGCTTAGATCTCTCCCTTCTCTGATTGCTAAGATTTTCTGTTCTAAATGATCAGGGAGAGCAAAAACTTCAAGTTCACCTCTTCAGCTTCATAGTATTTATCATGGAGCTGTAAGTCATTTATCAGCTTATTGAACCTTTCAAACATATTAGTGATACTTTCTTTTGGTTTGGCCATAAAACCCTCATATTGTGAAATCAGTATCCTTCTTTGATTAGATCTAACTTCCTCAGTTCCCTCACAGAGTATTTCAATCTTTTCCCAGATTTGCTTGGCAGTGTCACAGTTGACAATGTTGTTGTACATTACATTGTCAAGTGACTCTATAAATATCAGTTGCAAGCCATTATCCAGGGAAACTTTCTCTTTTTCA
The DNA here is from genome assembly GCF_009905375.1 of Apium graveolens. NCBI lineage: Eukaryota > Viridiplantae > Streptophyta > Magnoliopsida > Apiales > Apiaceae > Apium > Apium graveolens. Next base: position 181,837,378 of record NC_133651.1, read on the forward strand.
GTCTCAGTGTACTAAGAAGGGTCTTTTGGAGCATAATGAGCTGGAATATAGAGTGGATTGGCCATCTTGATAAACAACAACATTTTCATTTTCCAAAGAGTGTAGTTAGCTTTGTTAAATGTAGGAATTTTGATACTACTGATTTTCTGTGTATTCATTCTTCCAAGATCTTGAATCTGTTTACATTCAGATTTTGCTCTAATACCACTTGTTAGGTTATGAATTACACACAGGGGGGTGAATGTGTTTTTGTGTTTTTATGCTTTTCTTGAACTATTTATGGTTGTGAACAAAGTAAATCAAATCTTGTAGTGAAATATGTTAATGCAGAAATTAAACGCAATAATAAAGAAAGCAGATCTTTCAAAACTCACTTAATTTAAATTAAAATTAAGAATATCTTGCTACAAAATTTTCAGGCTCTTTGTTGATAAAGAGCTTAGCTTCTTTCTTGAGAGAATACAAGAGTTCCTGATCTAAATTGTTACTTCTAACAAAGGATCAGTGTTAACTTTATAATTTAGTTAACTGTTGTTTACACAGTGTATAATAAGTGTTAGTCGCTAAACACGCGCTAATAATACATGCAAGTATACGCGTTCGCAAGTAATATAGAATCTTTTCTAGTTCATTCACACAGAGACTGGCTTTGTTTAACGAGAATACGATTGACTGAATTAGTATATATGAAAAAAGTGGGTATCTAACTTCATTAAATACTTCATTCAATAGCCTTATTGTTCTTAACCTTAGAATGCAATGGTGATGACACTAATCAGATAACACAAAACTGATAAACGCCAACTTTCGTTGCACGAGTACCATACTACCAGACATCCACAAAAGAGATAGAAGCTGAATAGACACCAATTATATTGAGACCCTATATGTCTATAGAATTTGACAACATAACGGTTTAAGCACAAGTTATCTATATTGAATACATAGGGCAAGTAAGATGGTTAAAATTACCTACGAATTATGCATAACAAATACATGAATTTATGCTAGCATGATAAGTTCTAAATCCTTAAATTCACTTTCACTTCATTAAGAATTAACACACTATCTTATAGGTTCGCGACGCTCATAAGACGAATACGCACAACCAATACTAGGTTATCATACAATCATCACATACTAAGGCATCAAAATAAATTAACTAAAGAAATCCATAAATAAATCCGCTAGAACCCCACGATAACGATTAGCCCATAATCGGACTCATCATCAACATGGGTTCCGATGAAAGCATGGTATAATAAATGTAGTCTTTATATTTAAATAACAAAACCAAGTACGAAATAAGTGTAAGGTTCAAAAATAAGAAAACTAGCATCCAAGTTACAACTTAGAACAAAGATTCACAAGTAAAAACAAGATCTTCTTCGTCTTCGTCGAATCGTGCTAACACGATCTTCTTACAGCTCTCCTTGATATGTCTCTGGCTTGACATATTATTAAAAATGACCTAAAGTTATTTATATAGCAGCCCTAATCAGCAGAAAAGTCCATAAATTAGTCTTCTATTCAAAACAGGATTCTTGAAACCCGACATGGCGCGGGCGCGCGCTTGATCAGCGCGGGCGCGCTGGCTCTCGGAAGTTCGGGCGCGACCGCGCGCTTGATCAACGCGGGCGCGCTGGGCTTCTGTCAAAATATTGACTTCTTCTTTTTCTTGCAGATTTGAGCCGGTCTTCGCGAGCTTTATTCCTTAAATACCAACCTAACACCATATTAGCATCAAATCAATGCTAATTCACCTGATTCTCAGATTAATGCCTGAAATGCAAAAACACTAGAAAACCCATTAAAACACCAATAAATTGAGTATAATTACACCAATTCAAAGCTTAATAGAGCATTATAAAGTGTCATAAATGCCACTCAACAATAAGACATGCTATTAACTTTAGTAAACTATCACTTGTCATTTCCATTTTAGGAAAAGTATATCTTCCATTTCTGGCTTAGCATATCCTTGCATACTGTGTTAACTTTGATCTTCCTTTGTAAGTTAATCTTCACCCTTGATCTTGCACACTCTTCAAGCTGCTTTTTGTAGACTTGTCAATACAGCTGGTTGGATTGTTTGTTGATTGTAAATCTTGGATATTGAACTGGTCTGCAATTTTGTACTTTGAGATTTGACCTAGAGAATTCCAGTTTGGTCTACAGTGAACTTGACATCTCGATAAGTATATTGACTTATCGAGATCTCTAATAATCCATTGTACATTTGACTTGTAGAGGTCTCTGAGTTCTCTATAAGAGAATTTGTCTTGTCGAGATCTTTAGTCTTCATATCTTCACTTTGACTTATCGATATCTCTAAGTTCTCTAGTGGCTTATTAACTTATCGATAACTCAGAGTTCTCTAGTCAAATTTGACTTGTCAATAACTCAGAGTTTTCTAGTGAGTTTTTGCTCATCGATAACTCAGAGTTCTCTAATGAATGTTGACTTGTCGATAACTCTGAGTTCTCTAGTGAAGAAATGACTTGTCGATATCTCCAATCTTCATGTCTTCAACTTGACTTGTCGATATCTCTGAGTTCTCTAGTAGCCTTTCTGAGTTCTCTTTAAGTCATTCTGGAGTTCTCGAATAAATTCTCTATAACAATAAATCTGTGACTTATAGAGAACTTGAATTAGAACATTTTTCCCAAAACAGATTAATTCAACTCCAAGCTTCTTCATAATTCTTCTGAGGCATAATCTTCTTGATCTTCTTCCAGATAGAATTCTTAGGCTTGATACTGTTTAAAAGAAAAAGACTTCAGTATGCTCATTGACATTTTTACAGACTTTAATGTTACAATACAAAATACAAACTAAGATTACAATAAAACTTACTTAGGGTTGTCTATTTGATTTAGTCTTATTAAAGTACAGGCATGTCTTGCACAACAATTAAGTTCACTTTCAGGTTGGTTATTGGGTTTAGTCAATTTGAATGATTTGGATGGTTATCTTTTTAATCTATTATTTGTTTATCTTAAGTCATTGTTTGTGTATTTTATTTATTGCTTATGATATAATTGTGAACAGGTGATATATGATTTAGGGGAAGTATCATATATTTCCTAAAGGATAAGTAATCATCTAAAAGGGGGAGATTGATACCCTTAAGATTTTGACGATCATAATGTTAGAAAGCTAATAGCTTGTGATGCTATTATTTGAACAAGCTGACTATAATATATATTCATATGTTACTAACGTTGTTTTGCAGAAATCAGGGGCCTTAAGAGACTTAGTTTGTTAGTAAGCTAACATTATTTTTGACAGGTTTATTAGCTAGCTATCAGTTATCGCCTGGAAGTTATTTGGATAATTTTTTTTGCGGATTTAAAGGAAAAATTATAGGAATGGTTTCTGTGAGGATTCTAGTATATATTTATCGTGTTTAAATATATTAGAGCTAATCAGATATTGATATTCTTTATTCAAAATCATTTGCTATTTTCTAGGAAGTTGTTATTTAAACGTTTTTCCTAAAAAAAACTTTTTTATCATTTGGTATTTGTATTTAAACTAAAGATAGATGTCTTTCAAACTCTTTTCTTATCTATATTATCTTTAGTTTACATATATTTATGATTATCTTAACGTTCAAATACTAACCACCAAACCGTGAGACTTGGTCAAGAACGGATATGTTGTTGTTTTATTTCGAAAGTTAACTTAGTCTCTAAATATAATTGGGTATACTTCGAATTATACACCATAACATCTGAGAAAATACAACTTGCATTCATTGCATATTTTTTTCTGAGCTATAATTTATTCACATATATCTATAATCATAAAGTTCATAGTTCCAGTTGTAATTTTCTTTTATACTTGTATTTTCAAGGTGTAAACATTTGTTGCTGAGTAGTTGAGCTTGGATAATAAGGATTCACGGAGTTAGATTGCTAGAGAAGACTGTACGGGTTCAGTATAGGGCTTAAAGGGCAATTCACCCGAGGGAACATGTGTTATCAACAAGTTGCTATCAGGAATAATGGATAAATGAAGATATATTATCGAATCTTGTAATTATATCATTTCAGTGATTAATATAATATTCTCTTATCAAGTTGGTAAGTGACCAAGACGTAAATCATTAGGCATATGGGTCGAACCCGGTTAAAACTCTCTGCTAAAACTCTCTGTGTTATTTATTTTTTGCATTGCATATCAAGTGTCAGCTTGGTGACATCATATATTCAAAATTAAGAGTAAGTTGTCTGATAGTTTGATAAATATTCGGTAACATATTAAAATCAGTATTATTTAGCCATAACACCTATTCACCCCATCTCTAGGCATAAAAATCATTCTTTTCAAATTTAAATATGTCTAAATAAAAATATCATATTTATGTATGTATAATGGATATATAAAAATCAGCTGATTTATCAAAAATTGCCGATAAATCTCTTGAAAATTAGTCTAATTATTTTTTTTACGATTTAACAGATTTTCGATAAATCGCCGATGAATCATTTGGTTTTTTAAAAATTGCATAATAAATCATAAATCCGTATGTCAACCGAATATTTCCGATTTTCGAAAAATGTAACCATGAATTATATATGCATAATTATTATCAAATAATATCATATAAAAATTTAAATTTCGGGTCTGAAAAAATTTAAATATAAATTATTTTAAGAAATTATGAAAAATTCGGGCGTGAAACTAATCTATACTATATTATAATAGACGAAACATTAAAGTTTGATAGTTGGTCGGTCAGTACTTGGTGAAATTACTTAATTACCCTTACTTAATTATTTTAATTCTAATTATTGGGTCGATCAATTGTAATTCTAATTGATATTGAAGTCAAATTCCTCTATTGCTTTACCAATTCCAATTCTTTTTTATATCGAAATCTATATCATTATAATTTATATTAAATTTAACTTCTTTTACCAATTTATATTTTATTTCGTATCGAGTTCTATATTATTTTAATTTGTTACTTCAGGCTAAATTAATAAGCAAACTAAATATAATTATTAAGATTTAGTTGATATGTCATGTGAATTAGGCTTAAGATAAAATAATAATACTGTCAGTCCTCCTAAAAAAATTATACAAATGAACTTGGATAAACAAAATAATATATTTTATTTATCCAGGATAAAAAAATACATCATACAAATGATTCAGACTAACACAAAACTAAAATAAAAATACAATTCGACCAAAAAAAAATAATATATACAAAAAATATTCAGACTAAAACAAAATTATCTTATTGATCCACACTTAAAAAAATTAAAATTAAACTAAAAATAAGTAGTTTGATTTAATCGGTGTATTGTGCATCGGGCTAAAATAAAATAATATATACCACTGATCCGAGATAAATCAAATTAATATTAGACTAAGTATAATTCGTATCCTATTGATGTGAATTAAAAATCAAATTTTAATTAAAACATAAATATTATTTTTAAAAAAATACACATAGAATTATCAATAAAACTATATCGTTCAATCAGTAATATTGTATTTTTTAAATATATCTTTTATAGAATTACTATTAATCGATTAAGTAATCAACATGATAAAATAATATTTTTAAGGTCCCAAAATAATGAAGACATTATATTTTACCCTCAATAAAATAATAATTTCGTTGTAATAATATTTTCCTCCTTACCAATGCTATCACTTTAAATAAGTTTAAATGTTCTAAAAAATTATGAATATATATGTCACTTATAAAATTATGAAATCATATCATTTAAAGTTTTAAATTAACAAAATTAAAAATTGAATTCAATTTTTTTTAAAAAAATTACATAATATTAAACAAAAATCTGGGCGATCCGTGGGTTTTAAGCTATGTATATATTACTCCCTCCGTCCCTCCCAATTGTTATCGTTTCTGTAAGAGTATCCGACATACATTTTAAGATGACAGAAAGTATAGTTCTTTAATTTTTTTAAAAAAATTATTTTTCTGAATAAAAGTTTAAACATTCTATTTTTATTAAAAAAAAGAAATTTTTTAAAAAAATTTATAAAACTATACTCTCTATTTATCTTAAAATGCGTGTTAACACTATTCCAAAAAAGATAACAATCGCAGATGACGAGGGAGTAAAAATTTGAGTAATATAGTTTGAAACAAATCTAACGGGTGACATGAACCAAAAGGAGGCGAGGGCGTGAAATATTTGGTGAAATTGAAATTTGAAAAGATAGAGAGAATGGGGGGCAAGACAACCCAAAACACTAGAAGGGGGAGGACAAAGCAATACATACAATTTACAAACTCAACAAACGCAAGCTCCTACATGTAAGTGAATCTTTTTTAGTAATAAAATATTGGAGGATATAGATGTTTTAAATCGCGAATTAAAGGCGGTGCCAAAAAAGCTGAATCGGAGCCTTGTACAAAGAAAGAGACAGCTGGATTCGAAAACATCTTCAGTAGGTTCTCAGCAGCAGGCACCGCTCACTGTGATGGTGCCACACCCATTGCACACTCAAGCTCATCCTCCTGTTCGCCCTCCTATGTAAGTCTTCATTTTTCGAATTATTGGTATCGTTATTTTCCGTGTCTTTATGTCATAGCTTGTTTTTGCCTTGGCCTATTCAAATGTTTTTCTGTTAGCTAATTACCCCTTTTCTTAAATGTAAACTTGTTTTCCATATTCAAATTAAAACTGCTTATATACACCAAAAATGTTTTAAATCAAAACTGCTTATATACACCAAAAATGTTTTTAACATTTATATGCACATTGAAATGCATGTAAATATATATATGCCAAATTCATCTCAGGTTGTACATGTGTAAAAAATCTTTGGTGCCTTTTCAGCTAGTGCTGCCCTAGACGTTCGCCTTGATCACTGTACTCGAGGGCCAGCACTAATTACAAGTAATGGCGTGAAAGCGTTTTTGCTTTACTTATTGGGATTTTCTACGGTTGTCACTAACTCCCATTAAAATCGGTTTTTCTTATTGGTGGTTGAATAATAAATGTTAATGGCCCCCTGCATTCACATCAGTTCCACCAATAAAAAGAGACCATTTTCATTGGAGTTAGTGGGCACACATTAGAAAGACCGTTACTTATTAATACTCATTATTAACTTGCTTTGTGATTTAGTCAAGTGACCGTATTTGGGATTTTTCTGTAATTTATACTTACTTTATATTGGATGTTTGGCAGATCTGATTCCTGAAATTCGTCGATTTTTTTTTTTTGATTCGGTATCCCTATATCCAAGTTTACATATAATCTTGCTTTCTTGTGTTTATTGTGAAGTTTGAAATTAAATGCATTTGGCGCTTCTATAAATTCAGCCTCTGGCAGAAAACATTTCTGTGTGCTCTTATTATTATACTACCTCCGTCCCTCTCATTTCTTTACAGTTTTTTTCACATGGTTGACCCGCATTTGAAGGCAACTATAAAGTATACTTCCGTAATTTATTTTTAAAATTTTCTTTTTTTGTATAAAAGTTTGAACATTATATTTTTATTTAGAAGAATTTTTTTTTTAAAAATAATTATGCAACTACATTTAATAAGAGCATTAAAGTGCGTGCCGAGTCCCCGTCCCCCAATGTAAAGAATTGAGGGGGACGGAGGGAGTAGTAATAATGAATTAAAAACCCCACTTGCAGTTAGTAGCGCCTTTTTAATATTATCTCCATTGTGCTAGCATCTTTGATTACAAAACTAGAGCCAGCATAATTGCATAATGTGATCTTTTCTCATGGGTTGCATATCTATACATGTGTCTGTGGATCCTTTGTAATGCATATTTCTTGTTTAATTACTATATTAACATATGAACATATGTGACATGTTTTATATTGTTATACTTCTGTGGAGAGGCCAAGGCATAATATTTTTTTATTAAATTCTAAAACACTACTCTTGTTTTGTTTAGAAAACCAGAATCACCAAGAGCACGCCCAAGGCAAACGACTGAAGTGAAAGATGGTACACCAAAAAAGCAGAAACAGTGCAACTGCAAACATTCGCGATGCTTGAAATTGTACGTTATCACCTATAAACCCGTTCTTTTGTTATGTAGGAACTGTGTATCAAGCACTTTAAAGGGGTGGGTGGTCATTAAGGAAGCCACTTATTGCTTATTTTCTTGCAACCGAAAGCTGAGGAAGCCACTTCTATGTGTGTAGTATGATCTTTACTTTAGAGGTGACTGCTTTTTTCATAACAGTTTAGTGCTGACTTAACATACCTCACAAAACATACAGCAGGTTTTGAACTAAATGAACATATAACCACTTTAAGAAGAAGCAGTACGATATTTCAGGTGATCATTCACTATCTACAGTCTACACATTCAAATTTCTAAGAATGACTTTGTACGTTATATCATATCTTGTTGTTGTGGTAATTTACTTCGCAGAAGCTGACCTTGCACAGTAGCTTTGGCATGATCTATTTATCAAATCTATATAAATTAAGATTAAATTAATATAAATCATTATATGTTAGGGTCGCATTGCAAAACTTGGTAAAACCATTTAGTGATGTTTCTGAGCATTTTCCTGCACATTTGTCCTCCTTTTATAGCACTAGGTGATGACCTTGCTGAATAGAGAAAACATACAGTTTCAATTGCAACCATCATCTGCCCTCTATGGGTACATAATTTTTTGGAGTTACCAGTTGAGATTAATTTTATACTAAATCTGTTAATGTGATGATCAGGTACTGTGAATGCTTTGCATCCGGAATATATTGTGATGGTTGCAACTGTGTGAATTGTCATAATAACGTTGAAGATGAGGATGTCAGACGAGAAGCTGTTGAAGCTACTTTGGAACGTAATCCAAATGCATTTCGGCCTAAAATAGTTAGCAGCCCACATGGAACTCGAGATAATAGGGTATGTAGATTGAAAAAATCATTGCGTTTAGTTTCTTTATAGCAAACAATGTGAAGTTTCTTGTGCTTCTTTATAGGATAACCTATTCCTTAAGCTTTATAGATGCTACTTATTTATGTCTTAAGCCTCCAACGAGTTCCATGTCCAGTACCATTTTAGCTACAGCACTAAATTTGCTACATGTTGCAGGATGTGCTGCACCTTTGCTTATGACCTTTTGTTTTTCTTTGGCTTTAAGGAGGATATGCTTTTGGTTTATTCTGCAATTTTTTTTGCTACACATTGTGATCACCCATTTGTTGTTTGCTAATGCATAATGAATGGTCCGTATGTGATCAAGTTTTATATTTCATATTAGTCCACCATTTCTTAAGAAGCTTTTGTTTTCAGTAAATAATAAGATGATTATCTCGAGCTCAAGTATTTTCAGAAATCCAGCCTCGCTTACGTATTGAAGAAGTCATTGCATACCATATTTGCCTAACTAGGGCCACTCCTATGGTCGGTTTGGTTAGAGGGTATTATATAATGAAAACAATATGAAGATAACTAGAGGTAGATGAAAAGACAGAGGTGAAAGTAACTCAAATGATAGAGTATAGTTATTAGGATAAAATTTGTGAGAAGTGAGTGGAAGTAAGCAGTGAGTAATCATCTGTAAGTTGTACAAGTGACATCTAGTTTATGCTTCTGGAATAGAATGCATGAAAGAATGAAAATAATGCATAAATGTCGAAAAAAATAGGTTACTACATTCTTAAGACCGTTCTATGATTTTACCGACACTATTTCAGTGCTACATAATTGTACATCCAGTTTACCGGATTGACACCTAAAACAAAGAAACATGTCTTTAGAACTTCATTTCCTTGAACTTCTATCAGGTCAAGGCATTTTTATATGTCTAGGTGTTTGTTAGGTTACACAACACTATAGAAGGGAGTTGAATATAGTGTTTATACAATCAAATCGATTTCAACACAAGTATGTAACAAAGATCAAGTATATTCAAATAAACTCTGTTACAATAGAACTGTTGTTCTCTCTCAGTGATGAACAATATCACTAAGAGCTGCTAGGTTACAATGTATAATCTTCTCAATAATGATAACACATATAGTGTAAACCCTAAGCTGTGTTTATATAGTACACAGTTACAAGATATCTTATAATTGATATGGAATATAATTCCGTCTCCTAAAATATATCAATCAGATATTTTCTACAAGTCTTCTAGTCCTCTAACTCTTCATGCATATCTTCTTTTGTTTTAGTCTAGATCTTCTCCCGTAAATCAGCTACATTCCTTATCTGAAGTCTTCCCGCACTTAAGTTCTGATATATATCATCTGACGCCTTAAGTTCTGATATTAAGCTCTGACTTCCGTAAGTTCTGATTTCCAGTAAATCCTGATAAGTCCTGTTGTTAAGTTTTGAAAACTAAACACAAATCAGATTAGACATGACATCTCAACTATATCTAACAATCTCCCCAACTTGTAGATTATGCAAAATATACAAGTTAATAAATTTGATGATGTCAAAAACATTTAAGTACAAATGCAATGAGAGTTTAATAAGACAACTAACTACAACTTACAGTCCTTGTAGCTTTTACCAATCTCACTGAGTTAATCTGTATCAAAAGTGATTCTTGACAAAGTTTGATATCAACTTTTCTTCTTTATTCCTCAGGACTTGAGCTATTGTAGTTTTGACTTGCTTCAATTCTTCATCTTGACTTCCAATCTGGTAGATTGCAGTCCTAAGTGCTTAGATATGGTTTCTTTCCAAACCATCACCAAGTCTGATCACCCTTGGATGAGAAGAGTCTTCATTGTAGCACAGACATTTCTCTTTCAGAATGACTTCAAGTTTAGTAGATTCATTCTTCATTGGAATTTCACTTCCATCATCTTCAACTATGTTTGGAATGAATTCTGTAACCCTTGAACCATAAATTCTTGCTTTATCTCTTATGGTCTTCATTGAAATTTCACTTCCATCATCTTCAACTATGTTTGGAATGAATTCTGTAACCCTTGAACCAGAAATTCTTGCTTTATCTCTTATGGTCTTCATTATGAAATTTGACCATCTCCTGGTAATCTCAGACTTTATCTCTAAAAGATAATGAAAGAATTGAAGTTCTTTTAAAGATTTGTTCAGCACATCTGATTCTGACATTTGATATGTTCTTCCATATTCAAGAAATAGAATCAGATTTTATTTGACATTATGTTTATCATGAGCATCCAGTACCACTTGAACAGATATAACCTTATCAAGGTGTTTCTGTGTAACATCTTCAAGAGGTTTGTCAGTCAATAAAAATGGATCTCTTGTAAGTACTTCAACTCCTGTCTTGATCTTGGCTTCTTCAGAACCTAGTCCAGCTTTGTCTCTTGCTTCTCTGGCTTTCAATCCAACAGTCATGAAATCAGATAGCAACTAGCTTTTCTTTGGATCTGATGGATTAACATTCTTCCATATGAGTTTTCTCTTATCAGTAAATGTCAATTTATTCAAATCAACTTGAGCTTTGTCAGAGTTTGATGTCTTGATGACTTGATCAGAATTTGCTGTTTCTTCTGTAGCTTGCTGTCCTTCATTCTGAACAACTTGAGCTGTGTCAGAGGTTGTTTTAGATTCTTCAGTTATCTTCCTTCTCTTCAGAGTTTGAACAGTTTCATCTACTGCAGCAACATCATCAAATACTTGAACCAGTTTGCATACAGGTTTCATCAGGATTTGAGGAATCTTCATCTCCTGTGGCTTTGTTGGTTAATCAATTTTTCCTTTCCCTTTATCTTTGGGATCAATCTGTGATCTTGTCTTGGGCTTTGAAGCCTCGGAATTTGACTTTTCCTTGATCACAATGCCTTTTACCATAGGCGTTAGAGGTTTCTTAGCATCAGAAACTTTAGACTTTAGGTATTTTCTTCTCAGCTGCAAATCTAGTTTCTTCCTCCTTTAGATTCTCTAAATCCATTCCAGGATTATGCTTGAGAAATAATCATCTAGCAATCTCTTCATCAAGTGTCTGAATTTTTGGATCTTTGTTGTAGACAGTAGTCTGCTTTCCCTTTAGCTTTAGAGTTTGCAAAAACTTATGAGAGTCTTTACTTTCTCCTTGAATCAGAACATCAGAACTTGATATCAGATTTTGATTATCAGAACTTGCTATCAGATTTTGAGTTTGAGCAGCTTCAGAACTTGTCTTCTTTTGTGTAGAAGATTTGCTAGCATCAGAAATTAGTTTACTTGAAGAAACTTTGCTGCTTTGCCCCTGACCTTGACCTTGACCCTTGCTAGGGTTTCCCTGCTCATCTTCTTTGTCATCCTTTTTCTTCCGTACTTGAATATTAGAGCATTTGGACTTAACTACCTTCTCCCCCTTTTTGACATCATCTGGTAGTAGGAGAGAGAAAAGAAGTTCTACTGAAGATTGAATTTCATTCAGTTGAGCTTGTTGAGAGACTTGATTCTTCAGGACCTCAGTAATTTGGGCCTGTTGCTTTTCTTGAACCTTCTCAATTGCTTCAACTTTCTCATGAATAGGTTTGATAAGTCTTGACTTGTCTAATTTGAGAGTCATATCTAGCTTTTCAGCTGATTCCAGAAGTTTATCAACCTTGGCATGAGTTGTGGAGTGCTTCTGGTTGGGTCAAAGCATACCCAATCTCACTTCGAGATAGAAAATCTTGGATGAAGTGAAGTTCTGATGGAGCTTCATCCTTAGAAAGAATAACCATGTAGTTATTAGGAACAAACTTGGCTCCATCATAAATTAGATCTTTTGATGCCATTTCTGTAGAGAAATAAGTGAGAAAATGTGTGTTTGCAAAATGTTTGATAAAATGCCTGTGAAAAATAGAGCTTCAGAGAATATTATAAAGAGAGAGAGAATAATAGAGATAAGAAAAGAATTAGAAAGTAGGTAAAATATTGTAAAATCTTTTAACTCCCATATATATACTCTCTCCACTCAACAGCTCTTTTTTTGGGAGTAAAACAGACACTTTACACCTGTCAGCCAGTAAATAGTTAAAGCAGTAGTTAGTGGGCACGAGAAATAAGCAGTAATTATTGTGCACATGCAGTTGTCAAGACAAACACGTTTCCCACTAACCAAATGATTATGACTGTTTTTATCTCACTTAAATATATTCTGATAAAATATGACCATTACAGTAAAACCACAAATAAGTCAAGTAAATAAATAATGCCACGTAAGCATCAAAGTTTCCATCAGGATTTGCATCAGAACTTGACTATTATCAGAATTTAATGTTCATCAGAATATGGCTTCTGTACTCAAAAAGTGAATGTCTGTTTCTGAGATTCTTCATACAAATACTGACTGGGTTCTTCAGAGTTTAATCATCAGAACTATCATCAGAACTTGTCCTCAGAATTTATGCAAATAATACTTAACTGTTTGTCAAAAACAACTTAATCACCACAGTAATTTTCATCATTCATATGGAGTGAGTGTGTGCATTTGCAAATGATCAGATAAAGATTAAAATCTGATAAACTTCAGTATATCTTAGAAATAAGGCATAACTAAGAAAAGTGCTTAAAATCTGTCTTTAATTTTGAAGTCTACTATAGAATAAATTTATGCAAGAGTCCACCTCAACTGTTTGTGCTCATTTTATACATCTTTTGACATTCTTTTTACAGTGGCTTCTCAGTGTAAGTGAGTCACAACTGTTTTCAGAATTTATGCTATTATCAGAGTATTTCTCCAGTAATCAGAGAATGTGAAAAGTCACTAAAAAAAATTTATTTGCTTTTCTAATGCATATAACTTAATACCAGCAATGCACTTTAATCTTCCCTTTCACATATTTACTCTAGATCTCAAAGGAGTACCTGACTTTAATTTCTTTCATTTTCTTTTCTTCAGATAAGTGAGGCTTATCAAGCATGTAGTTCATCCTTAAGATTTACTGACATCAGAATTTGACAGATAAGAAGCAAAAATCTAGTTTGTGACTTAGTAATAAGATACACAAAGTAAATTTGACTAAGCTCAAAATCAGAATTTGCTTGTGTAATTGAATTCCACATAAATAACTAATTCAAACATGAGATTTCTACTATGTTAAAGACTACTAGGTCAACATCTAGCACAATAATCCCCATTGAATTGAATAGTCACAGAACATTCAAAACACTATCAGAGTATATAGAATCACATCAGATAACAATTAGTATTTAATATATAACAATTTAAAGCACATATTATATGGAGATAAGAAAATCTATAAACACTGATCATAAAGTCTGATGCATGAGAACAAAAACTAAGCAGATTTTGAGAAAGAACCTGAAACCATTCAAAGTTCATTTACCAGTCTTGTAAAAGTAGCTTCACATAGTGGTTTTGTGAAGATATCTGCTAGTTGTTGATCTGTTGGGACAAAATGCAATTGCACTGTACCTTCCATCACATGTTCCCTTATGAAATGGTACCTTATGCTGATGTGTTTTGTCATTGAGTGTTGAACTGAATTACCTGTTATAGCAATAACACTTTGATTATCACAGTAAATGAGTATTTTAGAAAATTCTAACCCATAGTCCAGTAATTGATTCTTCATCCAAAAAATCTGTGCACAACAACTTCCTACAGCAATATATTCTGCTTCTACAGTTGTTTCTGAACACCCATTTTGTGCCGACAATGGATCTGTTCTTTGGTCTTGGCACTAGGGTCCAGACTTTATTTCTTTCAAATTCATTTAACTCTTTCTGCATTGCTTGCACCCAATCAACATGTTGAAGAGTTTCTTCCACTTTTTTTGGTTCAGTCTGAGATAGAAAGGAATGATAGAGACATTCATTTGATTTGATGTTACAGTTCTAGTTCTGACACCTGCTTCAGGATCTCCAATTATTAAGTCAGGTGTATGTGCTTTAGTCCACTTCCTTGCAGATGGAAGTTGATTTCTAGAACTGGATCCTCTGGATCCTCCCCCATGATCCATGCTATCTCCATCAGCATTTTCTGATGCTCTCCCTGTAGTTATGCTCTCTTAGACTTCAGAATTTGAGTTGGATCCTTCAGGATTTGAAGAATCAGAGTTTCCAGAATTATCAGAATTTGGCTCATCAGAACTTGATGAATCAGAACTTGAAGAGCTAGTGACAGGTTCTGATACTTCTTGAGAGTCTTGAGTTGTGTTAGGATTTTCAGTTTGCTCCCCCTGAACATGTACATTTTCCCTTGGAGTAGTTACTACAGTTTCAATGACATCAGAATTTAACCCGTCAGAACTTACAGGATCAGGATTTAAGTTATCAGAATTTACAGAATCAGAATTTAAATTTTCATTTTCAAATCTCAGCTGATCATGATCATTGAAATTTTCAAGTCCAGTAATCTTTTTATCATCAAAAGATACATTGATAGATTTCATGACAACCCTTGTTCTTAAATTGTAAACTCTGAAGGCTTTTGTGGAAAGTGGATATCCAACAAAAATTCCTTCATCAGCTTTTAGATTAAATTTTGACAGCTGTTCAGGATGAGTCTTAAGAACAAAACACTTACATCCAAATACATGAAAGTATTTCAGATTTGGCTTCTTTTTCTTCACCATCTCATATGGTGTTTTTCCATGCTTATTTATGAGTCTAGCATTCTGTGTAAAACAAGCAGTCTGCACAGTTTCAGCCCAAAAGTAGGTTGGTAGCTTTGCTTCATCAAGTATAGTTCGTGCAGCTACAATGAGAGTCATGTTCTTTCTTTCTACATCTCCATTTTGCTGTGGAGTTCCAGGTGCAGAAAATTCCTGCTTTATTCCATGCTCTTTGCAGAACTCTTCCATGATTGAATTCTTGAACTCAGTGCCATTATCACTTCTTATAATTTTAACAGAATCTTTGACCAACTTATCCAGCTGTCTGACATGATCAGTTAGAGTAGATGCAATTTCATTCTTCTTCTACAAGAAATACACCCAAGTGTATCTTGTGAACTCATCCACTATAACCATAGCATATTTCTTCTTTGCAATAGACATGACATTGACTGGACCAAATAGATTAACATGCAGTAAGTGATAAGGCTTAAGAATTTAGGATTCAGTTTTGCTCTTGAATGAAGATTTTCTTTGTTTTGCCCTTTGACATGAATCACAAAGGCCATCAGGAGCAAATACTGATTTTGGCAGTCCTCTCACAAGATCTTTCTTTACTAGCTCATTTATGTTGTTGAAATTTAAATGAGAGAGTCTCTTGTGCCTATTCCAGCTTTCTTCAATTGATGCTCTACTCAACAGACATATTGCAGAACCATCAGAATTTGTTGAAAGTTTGGCTTCATATATGTTACCATATCTGTAACCTTTCAGAAGCCTGTAGAATTACTTACAACTTCAGAATGTTCTTCAAAGAAATCCACATGATAACCTCTGTCAGAGATTTGACTCATACTTAGCAGATTGTGTTTAAGTCCTGAGACAAGTGCTACTGTTTCAATGATGACATTCTCAAGATTGATATTGCCATTTTCCAGAGTTTTTCCCATGGTGTCATCTCCATAAGAAACTCCTGGGCCAACTTTCTCCACAAAGTCTGATAGCAGCGCTTTATTTCCAGTCATATGTCCTGAACATCCACTATCCAGAACTAGGATGTTTTTCCTGTTGCCCTGCAATCACAAAGACCACTATTGGTTAGTTTTAAGGACCCGGACTTGCTTGGATCCTTTGGTCTTTTTAAGTTTGTTAGCATTTGCAGCGGATTTAATTTCAGAGTTTATGCTAACATGCTGTTTATCAGACTCTATATCAGACTTTGCATCAGAATTTATACTAGAAGGATTTACACTAACTTTCTTTAAAGAAGGTTTTATTTGATAATAATCATAGTACAAACTATGATAATCCTTACAAGTATAAATGGAATGCCATAAACTACCACAATGAAAATAAGGATTTTGTGGTTTAAACTAACAGACCAACTCTTAACTCCTGATCTAGGAGGTAAAGAGTTTATATCTTTATTTTTCCTGCAAAAAGAAGCAAGATGGTTAGAGTTTCCACAGTTATAACATTTCTTTCTAGGAACATTAGGAACAGACATATAATTATTGTTTTTATTCACACCTTCCTTTTCATTCCTATTTTTCCTAGCTTTCTTTACCTTGTTCACATTTCTAATCTCTTTCAGCTTATGCTTAAGCTGCTTCTTTGTCATTAAGCATATGTTTACTTCAGCTGATTTATCCTGTTTTAATTTGTCAGAAGTTAACTTTTCTTTTACTTCTGTCATGGAATCTTTCATCTTTTCAGAATCAGACGTTACAGTTTTTGCTACAAATTTAACAGGATTTACCTTTGGCTTAACAGTCTCTAAACAGAATCTGAAGTGTCTGTCCAGCTTTTCTTCTTTGTGACAAGTGCCTTGCCTTTATCACTTTTTCCTTTCTTGCAGTCAGGAGATATGTGGCCTCTTTCACCACAATTGTAGCATTTGACATTTGAGTTGTCATCTTTGTCAAACTTTCCTCCTTTGCCTTCAGACTTTCTGAACCCTTTCTTATCAGAACTTCCACCTTTCCTGGAAAACTTCTTGCCCTTTCTGAATTTCTTGTAGGCTATCTTTGTGATACCCTTCACCATAAGAGCACACAGTTGCATCATCTCTGCATCAACATCAACTTCAGATAAACTTTCAGTTTCTGAATCATCATTATCAGAATTTGATGACTCTGAATCAGACTTTATGATGAGAGCCTTTCCTTTGCCCTTTTTTGAGACAACAACTTTAGGAGACTCTTCCTCAGCTTTAAGAGCAATTGTCCTTGACTTTCTTCCATGCCTCTTGCTCCTTTGATCCATCTCAAGTTCATAGGTCTTGAGCATAACATAAATTTCATCAAAAGTAGTTTCAGTAAGGTCATAGTTGTCTCTTATGGTAGTAGACTTCAAATCTCAATTTTCAGGAAGAGCTACAAGGAATTTTAGATTTGAATCTTCAAGATCATATTCTTTGTCCACCAGTGACAGATCATTCAAGAGTTTGACAAACCTGTCATATAAATCAGTTAATGACTCATCAGCTTTTGAGTCAAAGTGCTCTTATTCTTGAGTGAGTATAGTTCTCCTGTTCTTTTTGATTGCATCAGTTCCCTGACATCTTATCTCCAAAATATCACATCTCCTTTGCAGTCTTGCATCCAATTATCCTGTTTGACATGACATTATCAATTGTACTATGTAGCAAATGTCTTACCCTTGCATCCTTGGCAATAGATGAGATATTTTCAGGTGTGTATTCACCTCTCTCCTTTGGTATGGTCTTTGCTGGTTGATCATCAACTGCAACAGAGAGTTTGGTAGGCTTATATGGTCCTTCATTAATTCTGTCAAGGTATTCTGCATCTGTAGCTTCCAGAAACATAGCCATCTTTACTTTTCATATGGGATACTCAGAAGGTCTCAGTATGGCAACCCTAATAGTCTCATATCGACTGTGGGTTTGAGTGTTTTGAGTTTCTTGAGTTTTGGTGGGCTTAGTTGGGGTTTGTGCTTCTTCAGACATGATTGTTTGGATCTTTACTGTATGTGTGTTAACTGAAAAGCTCTGATAACACTTGTTAGGTCACACAACACTATAGAAGGGTGTTGAATATAGTGTTTATACAATCAAATCGATTTCAACACAAGTATGTAACAAAGATCAAGTATATTCAAATAAACTCTGTTACAATAGAACTGTTGTTCTCTCTCAGTGATGAACAATATCACTAAGAGCTGCTAGGTTACAATGTATAATCTTCTCAATAATGATAACACATATAGTGTAAACCCTAAGCTGTGTTTATATAGTACACAGTTACAAGATATCTTATAATTGATATGGAATATAATTCCGTCTCCTAAAATATATCAATCAGATATTTTCTACAAGTCTTCTAGTCCTCTAACTCTTCATGCATATCTTCTTTTGTTTTAGTCCAGATCTTCTCCCGTAAATCAGCTACATTCCTTATCTGAAGTCTTCCCGCACTTAAGTTCTGATATATATCATCTGACGCCTTAAGTTCTGATATTAAGCTCTGACTTCAGTAAGTTCTGATTTCCAGTAAATCCTGATAAGTCCTGTTGTTAAGTTTTGAAAACTAAACACAAATCAGATTAGACATGACATCTCAACTATATCTAACAATCTCCCCAACTTGTAGATTATGCAAAATATACAAGTTAATAAATTTGATGATGTCAAAAACATTTAAGTACAAATGCAATGAGAGTTTAATAAGACAACTAACTACAACTTACAGTCCTTGTAGCTTTTACCAATCTCACTGAGTTAATCTGTATCAAAAGTGATTCTTGACAAAGTTTGATATCAACTTTTCTTCTTTATTCCTCAGGACTTGAGCTATTGTAGTTTTGACTTGCTTCAATTCTTCATCTTGACTTCCAATCTGGTAGATTGCAGTCCTAAGTGCTTAGATATGGTTTCTTTCCAAACCATCACCAAGTCTGATCACCCTTGAATGAGAAGAGTCTTCATTGTAGCACAGACATTTCTCTTTCAGAATGACTTCAAGTTTAGTAGATTCATTCTTCATTGGAATTTCACTTCCATCATCTTCAACTATGTTTGGAATGAATTCTGTAACCCTTGAACCAGAAATTCTTGCTTTATCTCTTATGGTCTTCATTGAAATTTCACTTCCATCATCTTCAACTATGTTTGGAATGAATTCTGTAACCCTTGAACCAGAAATTCTTGCTTTATCTCTTATGGTCTTCATTATGAAATTTGACCATCTCCTGGTAATCTCAGACTTTATCTCTAAAAGATAATGAAAGAATTGAAGTTCTTTTAAAGATTTGTTCAGCACATCTGATTCTGACATTTGATATGTTCTTCCATATTCAAGAAATAGAATCAGATTTTATTTGACATTATGTTTATCATGAGCATCCAGTACCACTTGAACAGATATAACCTTATCAAGGTGTTTCTGTGTAACATCTTCAAGAGGTTTGTCAGTCAATAAAAATGGATCTCTTGTAAGTACTTCAACTCCTGTCTTGATCTTGGCTTCTTCAGAACCTAGTCCAGCTTTGTCTCTTGCTTCCTCCTTTGTTGAAGAAGAGGAAAGGGCAGGAGCTCTTATTTGGTTCAACAGCAAAAGATCCATCCACTTACAGGCACCCCCAGTTCCAGCAGGTGATTTCTTGAGCCTTGTTACATCGAGTGGCATATTTGAATTTTTTCATATATCCAACCAAATCAGTTGTCTGGTTCTGGTAATTTGGTACATTTGGGTAGTCTTCAGTAGTGTTTAAATGACTGTTATATAACTGCCCGATAAAAGAACTAGCACGGGACCAGAAGAATCTAATATATTTATAAATAAAAAGTACATGTCTTATTAGCAAGTACTTGACAGAAAGGTTCAACTCATAATTGAATAAGAAGTATGAGAGCATATATCAAATTCTACATATTATTGACATCACAAGTCATTTGATTCTATATATATTTTTTAGATTTCTCAGGCGAACAATATGAGAGGACCTGCTTCTTCATGTGTAGGAAACTCTGCAGCCCCAGGCCCTTCAAAATCATATAGGTATACATGTCCTTGTCAAAGTTTATTTAGATTATCTTTACAGATAATTGACAATTATTTGTTAGTTGTTGACAAATCAGTTTGGTGTTTCAGGTCTCTTTTAGAAGGTATTATTCAACCGGAGGATTTTAAGCAACTTTGCTCCGTTCTAGTGGTATATACTGGAGAAACTGGCAAGATAATTGAAGGTATATATATATGTGCTTGCACCAATGTCCTGTAACTTCACAAGTATACTGTATATTCTTTACTTGGCTAAATTAAGGTATTTTTATTCTTTTATATTTCCTTGTAAATTTTATTCCATATATTTAGAAGGAAAAAGTCAATGTAACTACATTTTCAGAACTAACGATAACATGATATATTGAATAAGCCTAGCCAAAGTTCCAAGATGACAATTTATTCCGTTGTGATCCAACATTCCAATCTTAGAGTTACTGAAAGCTTATACATAATATTAATACCTTAACTGATTGTGGAATTTCCATCCACTTCTCAAGACAGTGTACCTTTTGCCAGTCTTAAGCATGCTAAGTTTGTAAACTAAAGAACGAGGAACAGTAAATATGTAAATATATATTACCTCCAGAAGTAAACTTCTTCTGTCAGTAAAATTGGATCAAGAGCCTCAATACTGTAAAGAAAAGGGAAGAAGTGGAATTTATTGAGGCTGGAAAGGAGAAATTAGACTCTGTGGATTGTTCAAGTACTTAGCCGCACAGTGCATCGGGCAAATAAGGTACACATAAGTGTAGTCAAACTTGAACTTTTTGGTTCAAACTTCAGAGCTAATATTATTAATTTAAATTGAGGCTTTTCTAGCTTATAGTTGTGATGAAGCTTATAGCAGTCCTCTATTTACCTGTATATAATTATATGATTGTTGTGGCGCGTCTTCCTTGTAAGCCATATGTATAACAGTATAAAGAGTATAATTTGTTCCTCTTTTTTCAAGCATGTAGGCATGATCTCTTCTTATTAATAGCTATAAGGCATAAATATTACTACCTCCATCCCATTTATTTTGACCACATTTCCTATTTAAGTTGTCCCAAAACGTCTGTTCACTTTTAATATGTAAGGTAAATCAAGTTTAAAATATGTTATAATTTTACTAGTATGGCAATATTTAAGCTTAATTATGGACATTAAAAAATAAAAATAGTAAATTGGTAAAAACATGGTTTTTGATTGATGGACAAAATAAGTGGGACGGATAGAAGGCAAATCTAATATTTAGTAATTATCCCTCCACAATTATGGACAAGAAACCAATTTACTATTTTGTCCATCAATCAAAAACCAAATAGTTATTACGCACACTAGGTTTGGTAAAAACTAATACTAAATTAGGTAGATTTTTGGTAAATCTAAAGTGTAGTAATTATCCCTCCAAAATTATGGGTTTGAACTTTGTCATGCGAAATACAAGTGTTTTCGGGGTAATAACCAACATGCGTAGTACATAGTCTTATGTCGATCTGGTGCTTAAATAATTTCAGATAGAAATGCTGCAGAAAAGCAGGCTGAAGTTCATAGAGAAAGTTCTCTCACTTTATCAACTCAAGACCGATGTCGAAGCCAGAAGGAAGCTGATGCTGAAAGATCTATGATTGGTGATTGTTCCAGTGCTAACCAGACTGAAAAAGTCATGCCCGATGAGTCCAGTTCTGATGGTGCTGATGTACCTATTGGAAGGCCAATGTCCCCTGGAACACTAGCATTGATGTGTGATGAACAAGACACAATGTTTGCTTCTTCCCAAAGTGGGGTAATGGGCCATGGTGGTACTACATCCTCTCAGTTGCTACAAGACCAATGCATGACAGAAATATATGCTGAACAAGAACGAACAATTTTAACTAACTTCCGAGATTGTCTGAACAAGCTCATCACCTTAGGACAGATAAAAGGTAATCTCTGTCTAATTCTGTAAGTGAAATTAAGTAAAATAATATTTCAGCACATATTACTAGTCCACCTATGCATGAATCACAAAATTTTCAGGAACTTTTAAAACTGATGAAGGTGTATCCTTCTGACAATTTTTCTGGATACTCATTTGGCTTCATTTCCTCTTGTGAAATAGGAACCAAGACATTTTGGCATAGTAAATGCAGCCCCTAGTTATGCGATTGTTGTAAATGCGTAGGTGGTTTAATAGAAATGTTCTCTAAGTACATTTTGTTGCTTATAACTGTGAAACGTATTTTGGAACTTGGGGATAGTTATTATGTTAAAAACTACAGAAGTAAACTCTTTTTTACACATTAAAAATGAAGTCCCATGTCATGTCTTTACATTAATCTTACATAGATTGAAAATATAGGCCAAGGCGGTTAAGCTTCTAATGCTTGCTTATATTGATTCATAACAGTTGAGGTAGTTATATAAGGAATTTTCTGTTATTTTTTGGGCTGTTTTCTTGAGAATGGTCACCTGTGATGTCAGTACAGTGGTGCAGATTTTAGAACACTTGGAAATGGCAATTCGATCTCACTTATGTTTCCTTCTATAAATTTTAAATAATGAGCAATGTAGTAGTACCATGTAGGAGTCACATATGTAGACTTTATGAACACAGGAACCTCTCAAGGAGTCACAGATGTAGACTTTATGAACATAGCAATAATTGAACATGTTGTCTGTGGAATTATATTCTTGAACTCTGATTTATCTATGTAATAATGGGTTCATTGTCCATGCAGAAAGAAAATTATTCCCCATGGCGCAAACTGAATTAGAAGATCAAATTGCTGCTCTCAGCAATAGCAATGCAAATGCTAGAATGGAAACCAGAAATCACCAGGAGCTCTATAACAATGGTGCCCCACATTCTCCGCTTCCACCCGTGTTGATGACTCAAATGGTTAGCTCAGCAGCAGTATCAGCATCTGCGGCTTCTCACAGTGACTTGCAATTGAGAATTCCATTTACTGCTGAAAACGGGAATTTGAAACCTAAGAATGATAAACCCATGTAAAAATGGATAAGACATGATTATGTCCCCTTTGTAACTGCTGGCTCTTTGTTCATCTTTCTCCCTGATGCAGCCAGCTAAATTATATCAAAGCCTCAATTTGGAACTGACCAGGATCCTACCTATTTCTTTAACAATCACAAATTTAAATAATAGATCTGTTACATTGACGGACTGGAACGGCAAGGCTTTAGAAATTCGTAGGCAGCAGTTCTGGCACACATAAAATTTCAATATACTTTTAAACTTTTAAACTTTTGACATTTTGATTGTTTAGTTTACAGCGGGTAGAAACAATACCACTCACAAACATTAATATTGCGCCTCAGAGACCCTGTCACGGTTTATCTTAGTTCACGTGATTTGCAGACTATTGTGTGAATATGTGAGATTTACCTGATGCGTACCCGAAGGATAGCGGTCGTGGGTTCATTTCGATAAAAAAAATCTTAACATTATTTGGACGAGTTTATTATGAGAGAAACTTTAAGTAACTTTTATTTTAAGTAACTTTTATTTTGGTTAACGTGATTTGCAGGCTATTACGTGAGCATGTGGGATTTACCCGTGCGCACACGAAGAGTAGCGGCTGCAGATTCATTTCGATAAAAAAAATCTTAATCTTATCTGGACGAGTTTGTATGAGAGAAACTTTAAGTACCCGATAAACACACCTATTTCTTAATTTTATAATACACGCAAGTATATGTGTTCACAAAAAGCATAGAATCTTTTCTAGTTCGTTCCCACAGTGATTGTATTGGTTAACTATCTAAATTACGTACCTACGCAACAATATATGGTTATTATTCAATGCTAAGACTATAACAAATTGAGAATGATTATAACTAAGAATTACGTTAACTATTATCACTACGAGAATAAAATAGACTGAATTAATATATATGACAAACATGAGATTCTAACTTTATTAAGTACTTCATTCAATAGCTTTATTATTCTCAACCTTAGCATGCAATGGTGATGACACTAATCAGACAACACGAAACTGATAAACGCCAACTTTCGTTGCACGAGTACCATTCTACCAGACATCCACAAAAGAGATAGAAGATAAATAGGCACCAATTATATTGAGACCCTATATGTCTATAGAATTTGACAACATAACGGTATAAGCACAAATTATCTATCTTGATTACATAGGGCAAGTAAAATGGGTAAAATTACCTACGAATCATGCATAACAATACATGAACCTATGCTAGCATGACAAGTTCTAAATCCTTAAATTCACTTTCGCTTCATTAAAAATTAACACACTATCTTATAAGTTCGCGATGCTCATAAGACGAATAAGCACAACCATAACTAGGCTATCATGCAATCACCACACACTAAGGCATCAAATAAATTAACTAAAGAAATCCATAAATAAATCCGCTAGAACCCCACGATAACGATTAGCCCATAATCGAACTCATCGCCAACGCGGGTTCCAATGAAAACATGATATAACAAACGTAGTCTTTATATGAATAAATAAACCAAAGTACACACAAGAATATAGGTTCAAACAAATAAGAAACAAGCATCCAAATTATAACTCAAAATAAAGATTCACAAGAGTAAACTAGACCGTCTTCGCCTTTGTTGAATTGTGCCAAAAGATCTCTTATCATCTTCTCCCTTCTTTTATGTCATCAAAACTCTGAATTATGAATTATCTATCTTAATAAACGACCTAAGTTATGTTTATATAGCAGTCCATGCAACCCAGGAGTCCAGAATTTGAATTGCAAAAGAATCAGGATTTTTAATTCCCGACCCAGCGCGGGCGCGCGCTTCACCAGCGCGGGCGCGCGCTTCACCAGCGCGGGCGCGCTGACTTTCTGTTCCCTGGTGCGGCTGCGCGCAACATCAGCGCGGGCGCGCCGACCTTCTGCCAAAAAACTTTATTTTTCCTTCTTTATTCCTTGCAGCTTCGAGCCAGTCTTTCAAGCTTTTATTCCAACACATCCTAAACACCATATTAGCATTAAAACAATGCTAATCCACCTGATTCATGAAGTAAAGTCTGAAATGCCAAAACATTTGAAAACACGTTAAAACACAAATAAGTTGAGTACAAATACATCAACTCAAAGCTTATTAGAGCATAAATAAGTGTCATAAATGCCACTTAACACATCCCCAAACTTGAATCGATGCTTGTCCTCAAGCATAAACAGACTCAAAGAATAAGAAATAAAAATGCATAAATGCAACTAATATGAATGCAACGATCCCCAAAGAATAATCTTAAACCAATAAACTAGCAACACTTCAGCAAATGCAATTATTCGCATAAAGATCCAACAAATCTCACAAATCAATCTACACACCAGAGACGTGCGTATGTGCAAATGCTTACAGATATACTATTGCAACTAGATCGACAACCATAACTCACTACTCATCAAGACAATCGCAGGTTTATAAACAGAATAAAAGCTAGACTCAAAATAACTTATAACACTTCAATTCTTATATCAGAGTTAATTATGGATTCATGCTTTATTCAAACAAAACAAAACACATATGCTTATTTGATCGTGTAACGAGTGAGGTCCACAAAAGACTTATACAATAGCACCCATGTAGTGAGCGTTAGGTTAGCGGATCCCAGACTATAAAAGCCTTAAGGTCACTAGGCACAAAGTCCCATAAGAACTTAATAACTCGAGTACTAAAGAGCCCACTCGTGATCAATTATACATAACACTTATTCTTCTTCTTTTTTTCCTTTTTCCTTTTTTCTTTTCCTTTTTTTTCAATAATTTCTGAATGAGTGCGTTTCGCTCCATCTCATTCAACACCAGACTACTCATAAAAATATGAGCTGACTACTAGCCATTTGACACCTAGCCATATAACTAACATTAAAATCCAATTTCCTCCAATTTTTAAATATCCATGTCTTTTATTATTAAGAGAATACCCTAAATTCTAAATATAAACAAGCGATTAAACCTCGATAAATCAACAAATCATGACTATGATCTAGCACTCTAATAACCTATAAGACTTAGTGAAATACAAGTGTCTCTAACATGCAAATCAATCCAATAAGACTCAACATCATTAAATACGACATAACTACACTAGCATCAATATCACCAATTAATCAGAAAAATTATCTAAGGGATGCATGAAACTGCATGAACAAATTATCATAAAAACTACCAAAAAAAAACTACATGGAAAAATATATGCAACTATATGAATTAAACTATCATGAACATGCAAATTATATGAGACTCACACAAACATATTCCTTCACCTACTACCCCCAAACTTAAAATATTCATTGTCCTCAGTGAAGGTAATAGTAAGGAATCAGGCATACCTACTCAGAATCAGAAGCATCACCCTCAACGGGTAGAGTGGTGTGTCCGGAGGTGGATACACGGAATCCTCACCAAAGACTAGCCACTGGATGTCAATTCCTGTTGCTCTAAATGCAGTCCCAAGTGCCTGGGTGAGATCGCGTGTAAACCGATTGTGGATGTTGTGCATCGCATCCATCCTCCGTGCAAGACGCCTATACTGCGTCGAACTCTTCTTCGATGACTCCTTCAAATATGACGACTCTATCTCCTCACCTAATTGAGCTCTCCAACCCACTTCACGGGCAAACTTGGAACCACCAGCATAATATTGATCATAGGGCCGCTTTCCTGGAAGCATATCAAATGAATAACCCAATCCCTTAGGATCGGGCTTACCCCCATACCACTCCAACACGTGCAATATAATCGAACTATCAATGACAGCACTAGGGAGATGAAGCTGTTCATGTTTGGCCCAACGAACACGAGCTGCCACACACAGCCTCGTCACTATAGATGCGTAAGGTATAGAACCTGTAGTGCTCCCTCTCAAAAATCGCAGAATACCATGGTGAATAATTCTACTAATGTCCACATAACCCCCCTTCAGAATACCCCACAATAAACGTGCTCGTTCTACGTTAACCTCATGCATATGAGACGTTGGCAGAATATTGGCACAAATAAAATCATTCCAAGCACGGGCAAATCTGTTCATACAAGAAGCAGGGAATGTGGTATAATTAGTTGTACCCCGCTTGAATTTCCACTGAGTCTTAGGCACATAAAGAGTAGCAACAATCAAATCCAAGTCAAAATCCTCCAGAGTCTTATCATTCCAAATAACTTCACCGACCTTTTTTACTGGCTGATTATTTACCCTCCTTATCGCTCCAACACTATACTCCACCTTCATCCCTTAACCACTGTGGAACCATTCTTCTCCGCCCTAGCATTAGCATAAAACTCCTGCACTCATAGGCACAGCAACGGGTTCCTCACAAAAAGAAACCCAACCCATCTCCTGAATCATCTCCAATAACTTACCATCCTTCCCGGATGGCAGAAATCCTCTCTCCTTAGCAATAGGCTTCGCAAGAAGCCTCGTATACTCCTCCTCAGCCTCAGGAGTAGAAAACCTGGGTCTCACACCACCAGCAGATGATGAATCGGTGGATCTGCTTCCAACTTGATTTCTCTATCTTTTGGGCGCCATCGGGAGTGAATAAAAGTGAGGAAACTTAAGTGTTTAGAGAGAATATGTGTTTGAGAGTTTGTGAATTGGTGGAGAAGATGTATGTAAGTGTATGTATTTATAGGTGGAGGGGTGTGAATTTGATAAGGAATAGAAGTGTTATTGATTATGGGAATCGTGGGAATAATGGGATTGATTGGGAGAGGGAATTATAGGATGGTAGAGTAAATATCGGGTTAAAATTGATTTTGGAATTAAAATCCCGATTTTTTCTAATAAAACTGCTGTATTTTTTTTTCGAACAGGGACCGGTGCGGCCGCGCGCTGAGACGGCGCGGGCACGCTTAACTTCTGGAAAATTGGCGCGGCCGCGCGCTAGAACAGCGCAGGCGTGCGTGGCTACTGGAAAAACGGCGCGACCGCGCGTGGCTACTGGAAAAACGGCGCGGCCGCGCGCTTGGTCAGCGCTGGCGCGCCCAGCTTCTGTAGTTGGGCCTGAAATTTTTTCTTTTTCTGATTTTTTTTGGTTTTTTCCTTTTTTCTTGCTTCCTCTATATACTAATGTACAACATACTTGGGTTGCCTCCCAAGAAGCACTTCTTTTACGTCGCTAGCTCGACGTAGAATCTCGAGATCAAGTGGATAATAAAACGACACTAACCACCTCGCGGTTTGCCGTATCACCATAATAATGCTTCAACCGTTGACCATTAACCTTGAATGCTTGGCCCAGATTATTCTAAAAAAATTTCCACCGCTTCATGTGGAAACACAGTTTTGACTATGAAGGGCCTTGACCATCTTGACTTCAACTTTCCAGGAAAAAGACGGAGACGAGAGTTAAATAAAAGCACTTGTTGCCCCGACACAAATTTCTTGAGCACTAGACCCCGATCGTGCCACCTTTTAACTTTCTCCTTGTATATTTTATTATTCTCATAAGCTTGAAGTCGAAATTCGTCAAGTTCGTTCAATTGAAGCATCCTTTTCTTTCCAGTTGCATCCAAGTCTAGATTCAATTTCTTCAAATCCCAATAAGCTTTATCCTCGAGCTCCATCGGCAAATGACACCCCTTACTATAAACCAACTGAAACGGTGACATTCCCAATGGAGTTTTATAAGCTGTTCTATACGCCCAAACAGCTTCATCAAGCTTCAAAGACCAATCCTTCCTTAATGGACACACTTCTTTATCTAAAATGCGCTTGATTTCTCTGTTAGATACCTCAGCTTGACCATTTGTCTGAGGATGATAAGCTATAGCAATGCGATGATTCACATTATACCTTTTCATCATAGCAGTAAACTTGCGATTACAAAAATGCGACCCCTCATCACTGATTACGACTCTTGGAGTTCCAAACCTTGTGAATATCTGCTTGTGAAGAAAATTAAGCACCACTTTCGCATCGTTCGTTGGCAACGCCTTAACTTCAACCCATTTTGACACATAATCAACCGCCAACATGATATACTGATTGTTGCAAGATGAGACAAATGGCCCCATGAAGTCAATTCCCCAAACATCGAAGACCTCAACCTCGAGAAGCACATTAAGAGGCATCTCATCCCTCTTGGACATATTACCCACACGTTGACATCGATCACATTTCAAAACGAACTGATGAGCATCTTTAAATAATGTTGGCCAAAAGAAACCTGCTTGAAGAACATAAGCTGCTGTCTTTTCTCCACTATAATGTCCTCC
Organism: Apium graveolens; assembly: GCF_009905375.1. NCBI lineage: Eukaryota > Viridiplantae > Streptophyta > Magnoliopsida > Apiales > Apiaceae > Apium > Apium graveolens. The sequence continues at coordinate 181,867,087 of NC_133651.1, forward strand.
ATAAGCCATTGAGTGGCAATATCACAAGATCCCCCCCATTTCGCTGTTAGAAATACATCTCCTGATGATTTGGTCAGCTCCTTGGCGAAAAAGAAACGGCTCATCCCACATATACCACTCCACTTCATGTAGAAACTTCTTCCTTTGAGCATAAGATAGGTCGGGAGGCATGATATTACTCACAAGGTAGTTCACAATGTATGCGAACCACGACTCTTCTTCTTGCACTCCGAACAGTTGCTCATCGGGAAAAGATTCATTTATCAATATCTTATCCAATGAAGTAGCATTAGGATTTCTAAACGCGAGATATGATCAACAACTTGATTTTCAGTTTCTTTTCTGTCCTTGATCTCTAGTTCAAATTCTTGGAGCAAAAGAACCAATCAAATTAATCTAGGCTTAGAGTCCTTCTCCGAGACAAGATATCGAATTGCAGCATGATCAGTGAACACTGTCACTTTAGTCCCAAGTAGATAAGATCGAAGTTTCTCAAAACCATAGAGAATAGCTAAAAGCTCTTTCTCCGTAGTATTGTAATTCAGTTAAGCACCGTTGAGGGTCTTACTAGCATAGTAGACCACATGAAAAATGTTATTCTTCCTCTGCCCAAGAACTGTTCCAACTGCATAATCACTTGCATCACACATCATCTCAAAAGGTTCATTCCAATCAGGTACAATTATGACCGGTGCCATAATTAGACTCTTCTTCAATATCTCAAAAGCTGCAAGGCACTCGTCATCTAATTTAAAAGGAATATATTTCTTTAGTAAACTGCACAATGGCTTTGAAATCTTCGAGAAGTCTTTGATGAAACGCCTGTAGAAACCCGCGTGACCAAGAAAACTGCAAATTCCCTTGACAAGAATAGGTGGGGGAAGATTCTCAATGACCCCTACCTTGGCCTTATCCACCTCAAGACCCTTACTAGAAACCTTGTGCCCGAGAATTATGCCTTGACGCACCATAAAATGACATTTCTCCCAATTGAGAACTAAATTGGTTTCAACGCACCTCTTGAGGATGTGTCCAAGGTTTTGCAAGCATTCATCAAAAGAATCGCCAAAGACCGAGAAATCATCCATGAACACTTCCACATTCTGGCCAATCATGTTAGAAAAGATGGCCATCATACATCGTTGAAATGTGGCTGGTGCACCACACAAATCAAAAGAAACTCGTCTGAAGGCAAAAGTACCAAATGGACAAGTGAAGGTAGTTTTCTCCTGATCTTCTGGAGCGATACAAATCTGATTATAACCCGAATAGCCATCCAGAAGACAGTAATATTCATGACCAGCCAACCTGGCAAGCATCTGATCAATGAAGGGTAATGGAAAATGGTCCTTCCTAGTGGCCTTGTTCAGCTTCCTGTAGTCCATACAAACTCTCCACCCCGTGACTGTTCATGTAGGGATAAGCTCATTCTTCTCATTTTCTACCACAGTGATACCACCTTTCTTTGGCACATATTGAACTGGGATTACCCATAAACTGTAAGAGATAGGGTAAATGATCCTTGTATCTAGCCACTTCAGAATTTCCTTCTTCACTACTTCCTTCATTATTGGATTAAGTCATCTTTTCTGCTCGACTGTAGGTTTGCTACCTTCTTCTAGCAGAATTTTATGCATGCAGTAAGAAGGGATGATTCCCTTGATATCTGCTATAGTCCATCCAATTGCCGATTTGAACTCTCTCAGAATTCTCAAAAGATTTTCCTCATCGCTACCTGAAAGGTCAGATGCAATAATAATAGGCAGAGTAGATGCATCACCTAAAAAACATACCTCAAATGTTCAGGTAAAGGCTTAAGCTCAAGAGTAGGAGCTCCCTCAATAGAAGGCTTGAGGCGTTTAGGAGCTTTGTTCAATTCCTCCATTCTAAGAGATTCAAAAGGCATATCAATCTTCCTTTTCCAGGGAGAAGCATTCAAATATTGCAATTGTTCATCACCTTCGTCATCTTCGCTATCTGAATTTCCCAACAAGGCTTTTTCTAAGGCATCAGACCCTAGCAATTGATCAAGTTCCGATGTGACCACTGAATCGACCAACTCGACTTTTAAGCACTCCTCATTATCAGTAGGAAATTTCATAGCATTGAACACATTAAAAGTTACATCCTGATCCAACACTTGCATTGTAAGCTCACCCTTCTGCACATCAATCAAGGTTCAGCTAGTTGCCAAGAAAGGCCTTCCCAAGATTATGGGAATCTTCTTATCCTCCTCGAAATAAAGAATGACGAAATCAGCAGGGAAGATGAGTTTATCCACCTTGACCAGGACATCCTCCACAATACCTCTCGGATATGTAATAGAACGGTCGGCCAATTGCAAGGTCATGTAAGTTGGTTTGGGATCAGGTAAGTCCAATTGCTTGAAGATTGACAAAGACATCAGATTGATGCTCGATCCCAAGTCACATAAGCATCTGTCAAAAGACACTTTCCTAATAGTACATGGAATAGTAAAGCTTCCTGGATCCTTAAGCTTCAGAGGCAACTTCTGCTGCAGCACAACACTGCATTCCTCCGTGAGAGCGACAGTCTCTAAATCATCTAGCTTCACCTTCCGAGAGAGAATACCTTTCATAAACTTTGCATAACTAGGCATCTCCTCTAGAGCCTCAGCGAAAGGTATGTTGATATGAAGTTTCTTGAACACCTCCAGAAACTTCTCGAATTGCTTGTCCAGCTTTTTCTTCTGCAGCCTCTTAGGAAAAGGCGGTGGAGGATAGATCTGTTTCCCCCTGTATTACCCTCAGGCAGAGTGTGCTCAATAGTAGTCTTCCTTCATTTCACTTCTTCATCCTGCTGCTCTACTTCTTTCTCAGCTCTAGCTTTTTCAGTCAACTCTTGAGTTTGTTCGGGATTAACAACCTTTCCAAACCTCAAAGTGATTGCCTTTACCTGCTCTTTAGCTTCCTTCTTTCCTGGCACTTCAGTGTCACTAGGTAGTGTACCAGACTGACAATTTAGCAAGACATTGGCAATTTGCCCAATTTGATTTTCCAAGGTCTTGATAGAAATAGCTTGGCTCTTGCACATAAGCTTCAACTCCTCTAATTCAGATTTTTCATTAGCTGGTTACAACTGGAGTTGTTATTTCGGTGCATACTGCGGTTGCTGAAAACCAGGGGGGTTGTACTGCTTAGCTGGATACTGCTGAAAAGGCTGTTGAACCGCATTCTGAGAATTGCTCCAACTGAAATTAGGATGATTGCGGTTGTTTGGATGATAGGTGGCTGGCATAGGTTACTGCGATCGCTGGAAGTTGCTCACGAACTGAGCTGATTTATTCGAAATTGTGCACTGATCAGTCTCATAGGCACCAGCACAAAGCTCACAGACACTAGTGATTTGATTAACTCTACAATTAGCCAAAGTGTCCACCTTCATTGTCAACACCTTAATTTGGGCGCGATAGCAGTTGCTGCGTCCAACTCTAGAATTCCTGCAACTTTTCCCTGAGTCAACCTCTGGGTAGGATTCTGGTACTCATTAGCAGCCATCAGTTCAATAAGTTCATAAGCTTCATCGTAGCTCTTAGCCCACAAGGCTTCTCCTGATACTGCATCAAGCATGGGCCTAGAAGTAGGGCCCAATCCATTATAGAAACAATTGATAATCATCCAATCAGGCATGCCAAGGTGTGGGCACTTCCTTAGCATCTCCTTATATCGATCCCAAACCTCACACAGAGATTCTCCAGTTTGCTGCACGAACTGGGTAAGAGCATTCCTGATTGCTGCAGTCTTCGCCATGGGAAAAAATTTAGTGAGAAAGTTTTGAGCAAGATCTTCCCAAGTTGTGATAGACCCTGCCGGTAGAGAGTGTAACCAGCACTTAACTTTGTCCCTCAAAGAGAATGGGAAGAGTCGCAGCTTGATAGCATCTTCAGTCACACCATTGAACTTGAAAGTGTCGCAGATCTTGATGAAATCCCTGATGTGCATGTTGGGGTCTTCGATAGGAAAACCCCCAAACTGAACTGAGTTCTGTATCATCTGGATCGTGCTTGACTTGATCTCAAAAGTGTTAGCCTTGATGGCTGGTCTAATGATGTTAGACTGAATGTCATTAATCTTAGGCTTAGAATAGTCCATCAAAGCCTTCGGATTTTATGCTTGATCACCCATAGATACTACAATTGGCTCTTCAACTTTCTCTTCTCCTTCTACCTTCTTTTCTTCCTCAAAAACTTCCCTATGAACTACTACAAGTTCTTCCTCAGCTTTATCCAGTGTTCTCTTGTGAGTACGCGAACGCGTATGCATACACCCTCGCTAGATCACCTGAAATGAAACAAGGAAACAAATAAGTAACAATTTCCGAGTCAATGAACTTTAACGACCACTGATGGAAAGCACATAAACTAGTAATTAACACTGCAGTCCCCAGCAGCGGCGCCAAAAACTTGTTAGTCGCTAAACACGCGCTAATGATAAATGCAAGTATACGAGTTCGCAAGTAGTATAGAATCTTTTCTAATTCATTCCCACAGAGACTGTATTGGTTAACTATCTAAATTACGCACCTACGCAACAATGTATGGTTATTATTCAATGCTAAGACTATAACAAATTGATAATGATTATAACTAAGAATTACGCTAACTATTATCACTACGAGAATAAAATAGACTGAATTAATATATATGACAAACATGTGATTCTAACTTCATTAAGTACTTCATTCAATAGCCTTATTATTCTCAACCTTAGCATGCAATGGTGATGACACTAATCAGATAACACAAAACTGATAAACACCAACTTTCGTTACACGAGTACCATTCTACCAGACATCCACAAAAGAGATAGAGGCTAAATAGGCACCAATTATATTGAGACCCTATATGTCTATAGAATTTGACAACATAACGATTTAAGCACAAGTTATCTATCTTGATTACATAGGGCAAGTAAGATGGGTAAAATTACCTACGAATCATGCATAACAATACATGAACCTATGCTAGCATGGCAAGTTCTAAATCCTTAAATTCACTTTCGGTTTATTAAGAATTAACACACTATCTTATAAGTTTGCGACGCTCATAAGACGAATAAGCACAACCATAACTAGGATATCATGCAATCACCACACACTAAGGCATCAAATAAATTAACTAAAGAAATCCATAAATAAATCTGCTAGAACCCCACGATAACGATTAACCCATAATCGAACTCATCGCCAATGTGGGTTCCAATGAAAACATGTTATAGCAAACGTAGTCTTTATACGAATAAATAAACCAAAGTACACACATGAATATAAGTTCAAACAAACAAGAAACAAGCATCCAAATTACAACTCAAAACAAAGATTCATAAGAATAAACTAGATCGTCTTCGCCTTTGTTGAATTGTGCCAAAAGATCTCTTGTCGTCTTCCCCCTTCTTTTATATCTTCAAAACTCTGAATTATGAATTACCTATCTTAATAAATGACCTAAGTTATGTTTATATAGCAGTCCATGCACCCCAGGAGTCCAGAATTTGAATTACAAAAGAATAAGGATTTTTAATTCCTGACCCAGCGCGGTCGCGCGCTTCACCAGTGCGGGTGCGCTGACTTTCTGTTCCCTGGCGCGGCCGCACGCAACATCAACGCGGATGCGCCGACCTTCTACCAAAAAACTTTATTTTTCCTTTTTTATTCCTTGCAGCTTCGAGCCAGTCTTACAAGCTTTTATTCCAACACATCCTAAACACCATATTAGCATCAAAACAATGCTAATTCACCTGATTCATGAAGTAAAGCCTGAAATGCAAAAAAACTTGAAAACACGTTAAAACACAAATAATTTGAGTACAAATACATAAATTCAAAACTTGTTAGAGCATAAATAAGTGTCATAAATGCCACTTAAAAACTCCCTCCCTTCAAATATACAAAAAAGATCCGCGGTGGCTCAACCTTAAAATATCCTCAATAACGTTGTTATCAAAGGAATGTAGCTGTTTTTCTGTTTGATTAAACAATCGTATTGATAACTCCTGGTGGCGGGGCTACTCCTGGTGGCGGGGCTACTCCTTCAATGCCATGCCTGGATCCTTCGCCGCTGTGAAGAAGTAGCTGTGGTGGGGTTCCTACAAAACAACACTGGAAGGGGGGTTTGGGTCCCGCGGTGCCTCCGGTATGAGAGTAAGAACTCGCTTTTGGGGAAGATGAAGATAGATATAAATGCAAGGTGGCTGTGTATATATATGAGTGTAAGAGAGTGATTAACCCCAGAACCTTACCTTTTTGGACTATTTATAGCCCAATGATAGGGTTTTGGGATTAGTACCTTTGAATCGCAGCCATTGGCTCTAGGAACGGAGGACACCTGGCTGGAGTGGATGCTTTACACGTGTCAGCGCAGGACTGTCTGAGGAATATTCTCAGGATCCTCTGACACGTGCCCTGATTATTCCCATGATTGATGAGTGACAGTTGTCCCTGTCATGTGTTTGGGCAAGTTCCTCATGTGCTGGGATTTCCCAAGGTTGGGATTGCGGGATTGGGCTAGTCAGGACTGGCAGTGCCCGGGACTGGACATAGTTAGGAGCCTAGGACTAGTCCTTTCAGGAGCTATATGCAGTTAGAAGTCCCGGACTAGTCCTTGCAGGAGCTACATGTACTATCATGTGCCCCCACTCCCTTATGCAGATTTTCTGGATGGGGGATTAAGTTTGGGCTTGTTTGAAGAACATGAGCTTTTGATTTGAGGCTTTCTTGTCCCCCAGTCCGGATTGGATTGAGGTCAGCCAATCAAGACTAAGGTTAGTTGTCTTTAGGAAATTTTAAGCTTTCCTTGCCCGCCAGTCCGGATTGCGTTGAGTTCAACAATCAGGACTAATGTTGGTTGTCTTTAGAAGTATCTGAGCTTTTCTTGCCGCCCAGTCCAGATTATGTTGAGTTCAACAATCAGGACTAATGTTGGTTGACTTTAGAAGAATCTGATCTTTTTTTGCCCGCCAGTCCAGATTGCGTTGAGTTCAGCGATCAGGACTAATGTTGGTTGTCTTTAGAAGTATCTGAGCTTTTCTTGCCCGTCAGTCCGGATTGCGTTGATTTTAGCAATCAGGACTAATGTTGGTTATCTTTAGAAGTATCTGATCTTTTCTTGCCCCCCAGTCCGGATTGTGTTGAGTACAACAATTAGGACTAATGTTGGTTGTCTTTAGAAGTATCTGAGCTTTTCTTGCCCCCCAGTCCAAATTGCGTTGAGTTCTGCAATCAGGACTAATGTTGGTTCTTTTTAGAAGAATTTATGCTTTTATTCCCCTCCACTCCGGACTGGATTGAGATCAGGAGTCCGGACTTGGAAGTTGAAACGGTTGTTGGATTTCCCCCCCAATGATTTGAATTCTTACAGAAATTACTAGTTAAAAGACGTGTCGTAATAATGATGCACATTAATTTCCGTGTACACATGATCGTGATGGATGGCCAGGATTTGGCCACGTGGCTATAGACTGTTGGGATTCACCGTGCCTATAAAAGGCATTCCTCCCCCTTGCTTTTATTTTTTACCTCTTCTCTTCTCGCTTTTGCTCTCTTCTTTTTCTCTGAAGCTTTTTGGGCATTTGTTCACAGGAGAACTCGAGGTTTTCTATTTGTTGTTCGGTCATCCCCAAACTCTCCATATTCTTTACACCTGTAAGTTTCTTCTGCTTTCTTGTATTCGTTTTGCATATGCTTCGAAATCCTATTACTTGCTTTGGTTTTATTTTTTTTTATTTCGTATGGTTCTTATGTTCATAGCTATGAATATGTTTATGAGTATGTATGTATATGTTTTCGGGCATAATTTGGTGTTTTGATTTCGGGTAATCATGTTTCTGGGATTAGGGTTTTTTAGTTGAGTCCGGATTTGATTGCTGAGTTCGGACTTGTAGAATTTTTATTTTTTTGTGGTTTGGGTCATGACCAAGATGTAATTTTTACGGTTTTGTAGTCCGGACTTTTTGCTGGCTGTTATTCTGTTTGTGTGTTTCTATTGGCTTTTGAGCTTCGGGTCTCCAGACTGTTTGCTTTTAACTTTATATAAAATTGGAAATAGGGTAGTTCGGACCATGTAGTTTTAAAGACTAATAAACTGTAGGGATTTAGGCTAACCTTTATCACTTGTTTTAGGTTTATGGTCCGGACTAAAGCTCATGCAAAGGCTTACATCTCCTGGTATCCGGGGCCGTCGGGTTCAGATTTAGACTCATCTAGTGACTCCGAGCACATTGATATGGGGAAGAAGGCGTCTACCTCGGATGCCAACGCTATCACTAAACTGAAATGTAGGTAGAATATCTTCTAGGAAAGTGCCTTGTACACCGGAAGGGTTGTGGGTGGATATACCGAGTTATGTCATCACCAAGAGCGATGGAATATAAAATAGTTGGTATTATAGGAGTATCCGGTCCGGCTATGCCAGGAAACCAAATGCTGGTCCGGGGCCGTATGACCGTGAGGAGTTTGATCAAAGGTTTGCGGGTAGCATTGTGGCCAAGGAGACTTATAAGCTAAAGGATGAATACGCCGCCTTGGATCACGCGGCGCATGATCCATCAGTCCGGGCTGTATTTCAGTTGGACCACCGGATTCAGTGGAGGTGGCCAGAGCCGGGTGAGCGGATCTATCATAGACCGGATGATGGTTTCGTTCCGGTGTGGTTGGAGCATTTGCGCTCCGGATGGAACCCACACTGTCACCTCTTCTTGAAGCATTAATGTATATATGAGTATCAAATATCTCTGATGCATATCACTCCCAACGGGTTCAAGTGGATGGCTTGGTTCATTGCTTGCTGCAACCAGTTCAAGGTGCAACCTACGTTCAAGTTGTGGCACCATATTTTTAGTTTGGTGAAGTCTAGTCAGGCGCCACTGTATGTGCTTCGATTTCGGGCTGCGCAGTGTGGCTATGGTTCTTCTTATAGGATGGTGATTCAGCAGTCGTCCCTGAAGCACTGGAATGGAGAGATTATTATGCTGAGGGGATTGGACTTGAAGTATCTGCCCCATATTGCTCATGAGGGAGTCTGGACTAGGTTTCCGCGTGCTACTCTCCGGGGTGATGCAATTCGGATGGTTGTCACTTTTTGTGAATGTTTGGGTATTCAGATGACCCGCGACACTATCATGATTTATGGGACTATGCATCGGTTAGGGTGTAAGATTTTTGTTTTGGTCCGGATCGCTCATTGTTTATGTTCTGCTTTTTATCGTGTAGTTCTTGTAAAGTACTTGTTCTAACTTGTGTTTTATTTTGCTCTTTCGTAGGTCTGCCCCATTTCAATCCGGACATGTCATCTTCTGCTTACAGTGATGCATTGAAAGGGCTGGGAACTGCTTTCAAACTTCCTTGGAAAGCTTCTGTTGGGGGCTCCGGATCTAATCCTCCCCCGGAGGAAGGGTCACAGAGCAATGCTGTTTCTAGGCTGGAGTCCGATGCGAATGAAAAGGCTCCGGAGCAGAATGTTGAGGTTGACTTCGGTGATGATTTTGAGAACCTTGAGGAGCTTGAGCCTCTTGAGAGGTTCCGGAAGTTGAGATTGGCCAGAGGAAGAAGAGGCTCCGGAGTTCTGGGACGAAGCCTCCCCGGGCTCATAATATCTTTGTTGGCGGTGAGTACGGAGCGGACAAGGGGAAGGGTGTAGTGGAAGAACAGCCGGAGAGATCTGGTCCGGGGCTTGAGCTGAAAGTTGCACACTTTATGGCTAAGATACCTTCTCCGGAGGAGTGGAAGGAGATGAACCAATCCGGATTCGATGCTACGATGAAGGAGTGTACTCGTATCTGGGGCTAGGTATCGAACATTTCTTTGACTTCTGTTTATCTTCTATCTTTGCCTTGTTAATTTTTCTGATGTTTGTAAAAAAATTCTTTGTAGCTTGGTGGGTATATGGCCGGGGCTGCTTCCCTTGCGTATAATGATTTGAAGAATGCCTGAACTTCTATTGCTGATAAGAACACTGAGATTGGGGAGCTTATGGATCAGATCATTGTCAAAGATACATCTCTCTCCGGTCTGAATAAGCATCTCATCGAGGTTACAACCCAGGCTGAGAATGCTGAGAAGGAGGCTGCGGATTTAAAGTCTGATCAAGCTGAACTTTGGAAGCAGCTTTCTTCTGTGAGGCCGAAGTAAGAGGTTATTGAGGCGTATAAGAAGTCTGAGGAGTATGATAGGGCCATTGTGAATGCCGGTGCTCCGGAGATTGGTCGCTGCTGGGTCATTACTGAGAGACTAATCAATACTAATCCGGAGGCGAATTGGATAGTTTTATTGAAGAATTCATTAAGGCCAAGCAGAACATTGAAGCTGGACTCGGTGATCCGGAGCCCTTCGATGGTCCTTGCTCCAGTTTCTTTCTGCCAAATGCTCCGGAATTGTAGACTTATTCTAAATTATGATTTGCCGGTGTTTAAGACTTTTAATGATTTGTGGTTGTAATATTTATACTCAGCTCCGGGCTAAGTTTAGTCCGGTTAACTTTTTAAATGATTGCTTTTATTTTCTATTATTGAGCTTTGTTACTGTTGTTTGTTCTTGCCTTAGAAATTTTCTAAGTTAATGATGTTTGCTCTAGTCTAGACTCATATTTGGTCCGGATTAACAGGTGCTTATTTAGCTAGAAAATTAATTCTAAGTAAATATGGATGCTCTAGTCCTAACCAGTGATTTTTCCGGACTAGTTATGGGTTTTTCACTTAGAAAATTAATTCTAAGTAAATATTTTTGCTCTAGTCCTGACTACTATTTTATTCTGCCTAGTGGTGGCTTCTTTACTTAGAAAATTAATTCTAAGTAAATATGGGTGCTCTAGTCCAGACTCATAGCTTGTCCAAACTAGTGGTTGCTTAGTTTTACTTAGAACATAATTCTAAGTAAATATGGGTGCTCTAGTCCAGACTCATAGCTTGTCCGGACTAGTGGTGGCTTCTTTTCTTAGAAAAGTATTTCTAAGTAAATATGGTTGCTCTAATCCTGACTACTATTTTATCCGGACTAGTAGTGGATTCTTTACTTAGAAAATTAATTCTAAGTAAATATGGGTGCTCTAGTCCAAACTCATAGCTTGTCCAGACTAGTGGTTGCTTAGTTTTACTTAAAACATGATTTTAAGTAAATATGGGTGCTCTAGTCCAGACTCATAGCTTGTCCGGACTAGTGGTGGCTTCTTTACTTAGAAAATTATTTCTAAGTAAATATGGTTGCTCTAGTCCTGACTTATATCGTGTCCGAACTAGTGGTGGCTCCTTAGAAATTTAATTCTAAATGAATATGGTTGCTCTAGTCTTGACTAGTATGTTGTCCGGACTAGTGGATAGTTTTGATAAATGTGAAGAGAAAATGCTTTTCATTAATCATTCATACAAAATATAAAGAAAAACAAATTGGTTGCTTGCCATATTGGCTACAAGATGTTGGTTGATTTGTTTGTTTTTTCCTATTGGTAGAATTTCCTTAGTCTTAGTCCATGCCAAGTATTTGAGACCTCTGAGCCATCCATGTTCAGGAGTTTGTAGGTTTCTAGCCTTAGGACTTCTTTGACCTTGTATGGTCCTTCCTATTTGGGCATTAGCTTTCCAGTGTTTGTAGAATCTGATGCTTCTGTGTCTCGAAGAACTAAGTCTCCCACTTGGAGGTTTTTGACTCTGGACTTCTTACTGAAGTGCTCTCTGGTCTTCTCCTTATATCTTTCGATCCTTTCTAGAGCTTGGTCCCGGACCTCATCAATTAGCTCCATCTTTGTTCTGAGTCCTTCGTTGGCTTCTTCATCAAAGTTTATTGCTATATGAGAAGGAGATCCCACCTCAATAGGAAGAATTGCTTCTGTTTCATAAGCTAGTTTGAATGGAGTTTCTCTGGTGCTTGTCCTGGGGCTTATCCTGTAGGACCATAGTTCACTTGGCAGTTCTTCTGGCCATTTGCTTTTGCTCTCTTTGAGTCTCTTTTCAATACCTCGGAGCAGGATTCTGTTGGTGACTTCTACTTGCCCGTTTCCCTGGGGATATGCTACTGATGATTTTTTGGGCTTGATCCCGCGCTCCCGAAGGTAGGACTCGAATTCTGATCCGATGTACTGTGGTCCGTTATCTGATACTAGGACTCGTGGAATCCCGAACCTCATCAAAATGTTGTACATAAACTTTATGCAGTCTTGCTGGTTAATGGTCCTCATTGCTTTTGCTTCAACCCATTTGGTCATGTAATCAATTGAGACTAACAAGTACTTGAGATATTCTTTGGCCCGGGGAAAGAGTCCCATAATATCAATACCCCAGATAGCAAAGGGGATAGGTGATAGGACTGAGGAAGGTAGGACTGGGCTGATCCGGGACACATTGCTGAAGAGCTGGCATTCCTTACATTTCTTCACGAACTTTATTGCATCCTGGTGGATAGTTGGCCAGTAGTAGCCTTGTCTTATGATCTTATGAGCTAGGGCCTTTGCGGACATGTGATCTCCACATATCCCTTTATGCACTTCTGCCAAACAATACTTTGCTTCTTCTGGGTCGATACATTTCAGGATAGGAGTTGAGAAAGTCCTGTGGTAGAGTAGTCCTTCTTCGAGGAAGAACTTGGATGCTTTTTCTTTCAATCTTTGGGCTTTTCCTTTGTCTTCTGGGAGCTCCCCTTTCTCCAAGTAGTTGATGAAGGGAGTCATCCAGTTCTGGTTGCTTTCGATCTCCAATATCTCTCCGGAATTAATAGATGGTTTGTGGAGTTCTTCAAAGTAAACTGAGCAGTCCAGATCTGATGAGTTTCAGACTAATTTAGATAGAATATCCGCTTTTTCATTTTCTTCTCAACATATCTGAAGGACTTAATGCTTTGGGTTTGAGGCTAAGTAACTTTGAACCAGTGCTTGGTATTTGTCCAGAATAGGGTCCTTTTCTATGTATTCTCCATTTGTTTGTTTGACCACTATCTGGGAGTCACTGTAGATTTTTAAGTCCTAGACCCTGGAGAGCTTTAGTCCTGCAATCATTGCCTCATATTCTGCCTGATTGTTTGTTGTGGGGAAACCGAAAGATATAGCTTTTTGAATGGTAAAGCCTTCAGGATTTTTCAGTATGAGTCCGGCTCTTGAGCTTTCGCTTGTTGAAGAACCATCTACTTTCAAGGTCCAGGCTCCCGGAATTGCATCTTGTTCTGTCTATGGATCCATGTTCGTTGGTTCCGGTTCTTCTTCTGGGAAGTTACATTCGATTATGAAATCTGCAAGTGCTTGAGCTTTAATGGTAGTCTTGGGAATGAAGCTTAAATTGAACTGGCTCAACTCCACAGCCCAATTGACAAGTCTTCCCGAGACATCTGGCTTATGAATTATCTTCCTTAAAGGCTGATTTGTGACCACTCTGATTTCTCTTCCCTGTAAGCAGTGCCTGGGCTTTCTTGAAGTTGTGACTAAGGCGAAGGCAAACTTCTCTTCCCTGATTAGGGCAACTCCTACTGCTTGTGTTCCTGCTGATAAGTATAAGTAGAGAGGCTCTCCTGGTTGAGCTTTAGTTAGGATCGGTGGTTGAGAGAGTTAGGACTTGATTTCCTCAAATGCACTTTGGAACTCCGGACTCTAGTTCAACTCTTTCTTGTTGGTTGCTCCTTTGAGTAAGTCGAAGAATGGTAAGCACCTCTCTGCTAGCTTTGAGACAAATCTTCTGAGTGATGCTAGGGAACCAGCTAGCTTCTGCACATCCTTTTGGGTCCTGGGATCCCTCATCTCCTGGATTGCTTTTATCTTCTCCGGATTAGCTTCTATTCCTCTGTTGCTGATCATGAATCCTAAGAACTTGCCTGCTCCTACTCTGAAGGTGCACTTCTCCAGATTCTATTTAAGTTGGTTCTTCCTCAGGTTGTCAAAGCACTCCTTCAGATCTTCCACATGTCATGGTATTGTTGTTGATTTGGAAATCATATCGTCGACATAGCACTCCAAGTTTCTCCTGATTTGGGACTTGAATATCTTGTTCAAGGCTCTTGGTAAGTGGATCCTGCGCTTGTCAGTCCGAAGGGCAGCACCACATAAGTATAGACTGCTCTGTGAGTTATGAATGCTGTCTTAGGTATGTCCTTCGGGTTCATCTTGATCTGGTTGTATCTGGAAAAGGTGTCCATGAAACTTAGCATGATGTGTTCGGAGGTGGCATCTATTAATTGATTAATATTGGGTAGAGGGTATGGGTCCTTTGGGCATGCATCATTCAGTTCAGTGTAGTCCACACACATTCTCCATTTGTCGTTGGACTTATTCACCATAACAACATTAGCTAGCCACTCCGGGTATTTGATTTCTTTGATGATTCCTGTATTGAGTAGCTTTTCCACTTCTTTGTCTATGGATTTTTGCCTCTCCGGGGCGAAAATCCTTCTCTTCTGTTTGACTGGTTTTCTGTTGGGGCTGACATCCAAACTGTGTATTGCTATTGTCTCGTGTAGTCTGGGCATGTCCTTTGGACTCTAGGCAAAAACGTCTTTGTACTCCCGGAGCAAGGACATTAGTCTTTCTTTGAAGGACTCCTCGAGTCCAGACCCAACTTTCACCTTCTTGTTAGGACTGCTTTCATCAATCTGGACTTCTTCTGTTTCGACTGCAGCTTTGATTTTTGCTTGTTCTTTGTTTGAAACCATTTAATAAATTCGGGCCTCAGAGTTTTTCTTTAGGTAGAAGTTCACCTGTTCTGTTTCTTTTGCTTTGGTTGCTTGCATGGTAGGACTAGCTTGGTCTAGGACTTGATTTCCTTGTCGACTACCATGACTTGGTTGCTTGCCGATCCTTGCGGACTTGGTATCTTTGCTTCTTGGTTCAGACTTGATTCAATGAGTTGTACTTTTTTTGTTGTTTCTTCCCTTGGCCAGGGTCGATGCTTATTGATGCTTTGTTATTTGCGAAGGACCGTGGCTTTCCTTTTATTGTCCTGGTGGATTTATGATAAGTGGCATTTTATACCACTTAGAACGTCTTATAATAGCTTGAATTGGTGTCTTGAAATCAAGTATTTTATGTAGTTGATGCATTTTTCTAGTGTTTGTGCATTTCAGGGTATTAATTATATTTCAGGAGAGATTTCATCAATAATAAGCCTTAGCATGTGTTTAGCATTGCAAGTGGGAAGATAGGAGCAGATTATAGCGAAGAAATGGGAGAAAAATAGATCAGTTTCCAGTAGGGGGCTGAGCGCCCGCTCAGCTCTGCTGAGCGACCGCTCAGGAAGCTGAGCGCCCGCTCAGGAATGCTGAGCGGCCGCGCAGGATCGGATTTTCAGAATTAATATTTTAGACTCCTATTTCTGTTTGACTTCCAACTTCTAAGTGAGCTGGGCTTTATAGGACTCCTATATAAGTAGATTTCAGAGATGTTTCACAAAGTTTGGATCGTAGTATTAATCGACGAGTGAGGAGATAAGGAAGAAGACCGTTTTAGCACACCGCAACGAAGAGGACGCATATTTTCTTGTGATTCTTTATTTCGTTGTATTGTTGGATGCTAGTTTTCTTTACTTTGAACCTATTTACTCTTGTGACGTACTCTGGTTTAATATAAGTAATTTTAGTTATTATTCTCGCTTGTTATTATCATGTTTTCATATGAACCCATGATGACGATGAATGCTATCATGGGCTAATCATGATCATGGGGTCGTAGTGGATTTACTATGGAATTCTTTAGTTAGTTGTTTAATACCTTAGTGTGTGATGATTGTATGATATCTAGTATTGGTTGTGCGTATTCATCTTATGTGCGTCGCGAACATATAGGGTGTTAATCTCTTGTGAAGCGACGGTGGATCTTGAGATTTAGAACTTGCCATGCTAACATAGGTTCATGTACGAGTATGCATGATTAGTGGGTAACTCTAACCATTTTATTCGCCCTGTGTAATCAAAAGGAATAACTTGTGCTTAAATCGTTATGTTGTCAATTTCTGTAGACATATAGGGACTCAACATAATTGATGCCTATTCAACTTCTATCTTAATTGTGGATGCTTGGTAGAATGGTATTAGTACAATGAAAGTTGGCTTTTATCAGTTTCGTGTTATTCGATTAATATCATCACTGTTGCATGCTAAGGGTAATAACAATAGCTGTTGAAGGAAGTAGTAATGAAGTTGTGATCTCATGAGTGTTTTAATATTGTTAATTCAAGTTTTAATTAAGTGCTTAATCCTCATAGTTAATTGTAGTCAATAATTAGTTAATTAAATCTAAGTGTTATTGTCTTAACACTGAAAAGTAATCATACATTGGTGAGTAAGTTTAATTGAACATAATTAGTCTGAGTCTCTGTGGGAACGAAATAGAAAGTATTCTATATTACTTGCGAACGCGTATACTTGCGTGTGTATTTTAGCGCGTGTTTTCGCCCTAACAAATTTTTGGCGCCGCTGCCGGGGACTCGGCATATTTTTTTAGTTTATGTACTTACCATCATTGGTCATTATGACTCAGTGATTAAGACGTGTTACTTATTGTTTCCGGTTGTGTTTCAGGTACTTTAGCGAGCGTTTATGCAAACTAATTCTCGTACTCGCAAGAGGATTTTAGATACGGCTGAGGAGACAGACGAAGTTCTTGATATTCTGGAGAAGATAGATTTTGAAGATTCGGATTCAGGAAGTGAGCAGAAAAGAGCCAGTAATCATGGGTGATCGTATAGTTCCGGCAGATCCAGCTCTTATGGACTTTTCTCGGCCCAAAATTGATGACATTCAGTCTAGCATCATGCACCCGGGTATTGAGGCCAATATCTTTGAAATCAAGTCGGGCACTATTCAGATGGTGCAGAATTCTATTTCTTTCGGAGGTGCTGCGACTGAAGACCCCAACATGCACATAAGGAATTTTGTCGAGATCTGCAGTACTTTCAAATATAATGGTGTGACTGATGAGGCTATCAAGCTGAGGCTTTTCCCATTCTCTCTGAGGGATAAAGCTAAGGACTGGTTACATTCTGAACTAGCTAGGTCTATCACTACTTGGCAAGATCTTGCGCAAAAGTTTCTGGTTAAGTTTTATCCAATGGCGAAGACTGCGCCTATGAGGAGTGCTCTTACTCAGTTTGCGCAACAACCTACAAAATCTATGTGTGAAGCTTGGGAGTGCTATAAGGAGATGTTGAGAAAGTGTCCACATCATGGAATGCCTGATTGGATGGTGATCACTGGTTTCTATAATGGTTTGTTGGCCCAATCTCGGCCCATGCTCGATGCAGCAGCTGGAGGCGCCTTATGGGCCAAAACTATACTGAGGCTTATAATCTTATTGAGACTATGGCTGCAAATGAGCATCAAAACCCAACTCAAAGGATGATGCCTGGGAAGGTAGCAGGTATTCTGGAAGTCGATGCAGCTATAGCTATTGCAGCGCAGCTCCAAGCGCTGTCTATGAAGGTCGACTCTCTAGCCACCTATGGGGTCAATCAGATAGCTATGGTTTGTGAGCTTTGCGCAGGTTCTCATGCTACGGATCAGTGTTCTCTTGTTAATGAATCTGTTCAGTATGTGAACAATTATCCTCAACAAGGAGGTGTAGCTCCACCCTCTAGTGCTGGTTTTGAGGAACTTAAGCTGTTGTGCAAAAGTCAGGCGGTTTCTATCAAGACATTGGAAAATGAAATCGGTCAAATAGCCAATGCAGTGATCAATCGTCAACCTGGCATACTTCCCAGTGATACTGAAGTGCCAGGCAGGAAGGAAGCTAAAGAGCAAGTCAAGGCTATTACCTTAAGCTCTGGAAAAGTTGCTGATGCTGAAAAAGCAAAAGAAGGAGAAGCTGAAGCTGGTGATGAAGAAGCTAAGCAAAAGGAGAAAGCGGTGGAACCAAGGAAGATTACTGTTGAACACACTCTGCCTGAGGGTAATACAGGGGAGAAATAGCTCTACCCTCCACCACCTTTCCCTAAGAGATTGCAACAACAAAAGCTGGATAAGCAGTTCGGTAAGTTTCTGGAGGTGTTTAAGAAACTTCACATCAATATACCTTTCGCTGAGGCTCTGGAGCAAATGCCTAGTTATGCGAAATTTATGAAGAGTATTCTTTCAAGGAAGGTGAAACTGGATGACCTTGAGACCGTTGCTCTAACGGAAGAATGCAGTGCTGTGCTGCAATAAAAGTTACCTCTAAAGCTTAAAGATCCAGGTAGCTTCACCATTCCTTACACCATTGGCAAGTTATCTTTTGACAAATGCCTTTGTGATTTGGGAGCAAGCATCAATCTGATGCCGTTGTCGATCTTTAAAAAGTTGAATTTGCCTGATCCAAAACCCACCTACATGTCTCTACAATTGGCTGATCGTTCTATTACATACCCACGAGGCATTGTGGAGGATGTGCTAGTAATGGTGGATAAACTCTTCTTTCCTGTAGACTTTGTTATTCTGGATTTCGAGGAAGATAAGAAGATTCCCATAATCTTGGGAAGACCTTTCTTGGCTACAGGCCGTACCTTGATAGATGTGCAGAAAGGTGAACTTACAATACGGGTGCAGGATCAGGATGTGACATTCAATGTATTCAAAGCAATGAAATTCCCTACAGAAGATGAGGAGTGCTTAAAAGTGGACTTGATTGATTCTTCGGTTACTTCAGAACTTGTTCATATGCTAATGTCTGATGCATTAGAGAAGGCCTTAGTGGGGGATTTTGACAGTGATGATGAGGATGGCAATGAGCAACTACAATATCTAAATGCTTCTCCCCGGAGGCGAAGGCTAGACATGCCATTTGAATCTCTTGGTACTTCTGACCTCAAAAATGCTGAAGGAAAGCTCAAACCATCTATTGAGGAAGCACCTATCTTGGAGCTTAAACCATTGCCTGAACACTTGAGGTATGCTTTTTTAGGTGATGCATCTACTTTACTTGTTATTATTGCATCTGACCTTTCAGGTAGTGAGGAGGACAAGCTCTTAAGGATCTTGAGAGAATTCAAATCGGCTATCGGATGGACTATAGAAGACATCAAAGGGATCAGCCCTTCATACTGCATGCATAAGATTCTGCTAGAAGAGGGTAGTAAGCCGACTGTTGAGCAACACCGCAGACTTAATCCTATCATGAAAGAAGTGGTGAAGAAAGAAATTATGAAGTGGCTAGATGCAGGAATCATTTATCCTATTTCTGACAGTTCTTGGGTGAGCCCCGTGCAATGTGTACCTAAAAAAGGAGGTATCACTGTGGTAGAAAATGAGAAGAACGAGCTCATCCCCACTCGAACAGTCACAGGATGGAGGGTATGTATTGACTACAGAAAGTTGAACAAGGCCACGAGGAAAGATCACTTCCCTCTTTCGTTTGTTGATCAGATGCTTGACAGGTTGGCCGGTCATGAGTATTATTGTCTTCTGGATGGCTATTCAGGGTATAATCAGATTTGTATTGCACCAGAGGATCAAGAAAAGACTACCTTCACTTGTCCATTTGGCACATTTGATTTTCGCAGAGTTTCGTTTGGGTTATGTGGCGCACCGGCCACTTTTCAGAGATGTATGATGGCTATATTCTCTGACATGATTGGAAATAATGTCGAGGTCTTCATGGACGACTTCTCCGTCTTTGGACATTCGTATGATGAATGTTTGAATAATCTTAGTGCAGTACTCAAAAGGTGTGTGGAAACTAATTTGGTGCTCAATTGGGAAAAATGTCATTTTATGGTGCATGAAGGCATTATTCTTGGGCATAAGGTCTCTAGCAAGGGTCTTGAGGTGGACAAAGCCAAGATGGGAGTCATTGAAAATCTTCCACCACCTATTTCTGTGAAAGGAATCCGTAGTTTTCTTGGTCATGCGGGTTTTTATCGGCGTTTCATCAAGGACTTTTCGAAGATATCTAAGCCGTTGTGCAACTTGCTTGAGAAGGATGTGCCTTTTAAATTTGATGATGACTGCTTGATGGCATTCGAGACTCTCAAGAAGAGTTTGATAACTGCACCAGTTATTACAGCACCTGATTGGACAGAGCCTTTTGAGATGATGTGCGATGCGAGTGATTATGCGGTGGGCACAGTTCTTGGGCAGTGCAAGAATAATCTCTTTCATGTGGTTTACTATGCTAGCAAGACCTTAAATGGGGCCCAAATGAACTAAACCACTACTGAGAAGGAGCTCTTGGCTATCGTCTTTGGTTTCAAAAAATTTCGATCTTATTTGCTTGGGACAAAGGTGATAGTGTTCACGGATCATGCGGCCATTCTCTATTTGGTTTCCAAGAAGGATTCGAAGCCGAGACTCATTCGTTGGGTGCTCTTGCTACAGGAATTTGAGTTAGAGATCAAGGATCGGAAAGGTACTGAGAATCAAGTAGCTGACCATCTCTCTACATTGGAGAATCCTGAGTTTACTTCACATGATAAGACATTGATCAACGAATCTTTTCCGGATGAGCAGTTGTTCGCAATTCAGGAGGAAGAGCCATGGTTCACATATATTGTGAATTATCTTATAAGCAATATAATGCCTCATAATTTGACCACAGCTCAAAAGAAGAAGTTTCTGCATGAGGTGAAGTGGTATATGTGGGATGAACCGTATTTGTTTAGACAGGGAGCTGACCAGATCATCAGGAGATGTATCCCATTCTGTGAGACGGAGGGGATATTACGAGAATGCCACTCCACAGTTTATGGTGGACATTATGGTGGCGAGAAGATGGCAGCTCGTATTTTGCAAGCAGGTTTTTTCTGGCCTACTTTGTTTAAGGATGCTCATCAGTTCGTTCTAAGGTGTGATCGTTGCCAAAGAGTGGGAAATCTTACGAGAAAGGATGAAATGCCGTTAAATGTGATGCTTGAAGTCGAGGTCTTTGATGTTTGGGGAATCGATTTCATGGGGCCTTTTGTCTCGTCCTTCAGTACATCTTGCTGGCAATCGATTATGTCTCGAAATGGGTAGAAGTCAAAGCTCTACCGATGAATGATACAAAGGCAGTGTTGAATTTTCTTCATAAGCAGATTTTCACAAGGTTTTGAATGCCACGAGTAATCATAAGTGATGAAGGGTCGCATTTCTGCAACCGTAAGTTTACTTCTATGATGCAACGCTACAATGTGAATTATCGTGTTGCTATTGCCTATCATCCGCAAATGAATGGTCAAGCGGAAGTGTCTAACATAGAAATCAAGCGCATTTTAGAGAAGGTTGTTTGTCCGTCAAGGAAGGATTGGTCTTTAAAGCTCGATGAAGCTGTTTGGGTTTATAGAACAGCATATAACACTCCACTTGGGATGTCCCCGTTTTAACTTGTGTATGGTAAGGGATGTCATTTACCTGCAGAGCTTGAGCACAAGGCCTATTGGGCGTTGAAGAAGTTAAACCTGGATCTAGATGCAGCTGGAAAGAAGCGAATGCTTCAGCTTAATGAACTTGATGAATTTTGACTCCAAGCGTACGAGAACAACAAAATGTACAAGGAAAAAGTGAAAATGTGGCACGACAGGAAGCTTTATCCTAAGTTATTTGTGCCGGGACAACAAGTTCTTTTATTCAACTCTCATCTCCGACTTTTTCCTGGGAAGTTGAAATCAAGGTGGTCTGGACCTTTTATTGTCAAAACTGTGTTTCCACATGGAGCGGTGGAGATTTTTGAGAATGATCCGGACCAAGCATTCAAGGTTAATGGTCAGCGTTTGAAGCATTATTATGGGGACACGGCAAACTGGAAGTGGTTAGTGCCGTTTTATTGTCAACTTGAGTAAGGTACGCTACGTCAAGCTAATGACGAAAAAGAAGCGCTTCTTGGGAGGCAACCCATGATTTGTTGTTACAGGAACCCTTAGAAGTTAGTAACCTATCCAAAACCACAAAAAAAATCAGAAAAACAGGGCAAGGAAAAAAAATTTCCAGAAGACCCCTGAGCGCCCGCTCAGCTCTGCTGAGCGACCGCTCAGCAAGCTAAGCGCCCGCTCAGCTTGGCTGAGCGACCGCTCAGGGGCCGACTGGGAATATTTTTTCAAGTCAAATAAAAATCCAAAAAAAATTGAAAAATAATAAAAAACAAATACAGCCCATTACCCACGACCTATTTCCCCATTATCCCATGTTTTTAACCCTCAAACCCACTCCTAATCAAATTTTACCCTAACCCCTACCCTATATATACATACACCTATTCCATATACTACCCATACACTTTCAAACCTTAAACTCTCTCTCAACCCCAAAAACACAAATCTTAAACACTTTTTCTTAGTTTCGATGGCACCCAAGAGATCCAGGACTATCGATAGCAGCAGTACTGTCCTTACTGCTGATTTTTCGAGGGTAACTGCTGCGAGGCCTTGTTTGAATGATAGGGCTGCTGAGGAGGAGTATACTAGGTTCTGGGTAAGCTAATTTTGAAGGAGAGGGGGTTCTTACCATCGGGGAGGGATGGTGAGTTGTTGCCTATGATTGCTGAGAAGGGTTGGATTGCTTTCTGTGAGTCTCCTGAAGCAGTTCCGATGAGCGTGGTTCGCGAGTTCTATGCGAACGCGAAGGCTGAGAAGAATGGGTATTCTGTTGTTCGGGGGATGATGGTGGATTATCACCCTGCGACGATTCGCCGTGTGATTGGGCAGTGACAGAGGAAGCCCACGGAGGAGAATTGGAACGAGAAGACTGCTGAGGATTTTGACTTGGATTTGATTTGTGCTACTCTCTGTAGGCCGGGCACAGTTTGGACCTTCAAGATTGGGACTAACGAGTATCGCCACTTTCCGGTGATCGCGATGAATAGGTATGCTCATGCATGGAATGCTTTTATTTGTGCTAATATTCTGCCTACTTCACATGCATATGAGGTCACAGTTGAGAGAGCACAATTTTTATGGGGAATTTTGAATGAGGAGTACTATGTGGACCTTGGTGAGTTCATCTACCAAGGAATTCTGAAGTTTTTGAGGGGAGCTAAACACATGAACATCCCTTATGCATCCACGGTTACAAAGCTTTGCCGAGCAATGGGAGTTCAGTGGCCGTCTCATGAGAAGTTGCAGTTGCCGGCCGCTCCTATTGACTCCGGGACTCTGCATGCGATGCAGGAGTGGACCAGTGGTGAGCCCGAGGAGCATGGGCTGGGTTATCGTCTTCCAGGAGGGCGTCCAGCACGAGGTGCTACCATGGCGAGGCCAGGGCGAGATGCGGCTGGTTCTTCTAGAGCTCAGGAGGGTGCTGGGATGGCTAATGCCCAGTATAGGAGGCTGTCGAGGAGGATGGATGCTATGTACGAGACACAGAGCAGGTTTGCTCAGGAGCTCACCCTTGCACTTGGGACTGCTTTTCGAGGCCTTGGAGCTGACATCCAGTGGCCAGTTTTTGGTGAGGACTGCATATCCGCCTCCTGATACACCACCCTCTGAGGGTGATGATGATGATGATCTCTCCGAGTAGGTATACCCCGTGTTCCTTTCTACTACCTTCACTGGGGACAGTGAAGATTTTAAGTTTGGGGGTGGTAGTTAAGGAATATTTTGTGTGTGTGTCATGTAGTTGCATATTCATGATAGTTTAGTTCATATAGTTGCATTTTTTTGCCATATAGTTTTTTTTTATTATTTATAGCTTTATTTATCATGTCATGTAGCTCATGCATATACCATGATCCCTTTTGCGCTGATTTACCAATTAATTTGTGATGTTGATGCGAGTGTAGTGATAGCGTTGAAGTGATGTTGAGTCGTGTAAGTTGATATGCATGCTAGAAACATTTGTAATTTCACTAAGTCCTAGAGAATGCTTAAGATCTATATTGTTGTTATGGTTTGATGGTTTTCGAGGTTAATCTATTGATTATGCTTAAAATTTTATAATAGGTTCTTAGTGATAAAAGGCATGAAAAGAAAAAAATGGAGTGAAAAATGGAATTCATTGCTAATTGTGGCTAGGCGTCAAATGGCTAGTAGCCGACTCGTATTTTTATGCGAGTAGTCCAGGGTTGAGTAAGATGAAGCGAAACACACTTGCTCAGAAAGTTTGAATAGAAAAGAAGAAAAGAAAAAGAAAAAAAAAGAAAAAAAGAGTTAATGCATAATTGATCACGAGTGGGCTCCTTGGTATTTGAGTTATTAAGTTCTTAGGGGACTTTGTGCCTAGTGACCTAAGGCTTTTATAGTCTGAGATCCGCTAACCTAACGCTCGCTACATGGATACCATTGTATAAGTCTTTTGTGGACCTCACTCATTGCACGGTCAAATAAGCATTTGTTGTTATAAATAAAAAGCATGATTCCGCAATAAGCTCCAGAAATCTTGAAGTGTTATAAGTCACTTTGTGCCTAGAATTTTTATTCTTCGTATAATCATGCGATTGCCTTGAGGATAGTTGAGTTATGATAATTGATCTAGTTTCGAAGCATATCTGTTAAGCATCTGCACACACCACGTTTCTGGCTGTATGTTAGTTTGCATGATTTGATTGATCTTTATTCACCTAATTGCATTTGTTGAGATGTCGTAAGTTGGTTGGTTTGGTCGTAGTAAGGGGGATCGCTGTATTTCATATAGATTGCATTCATGCATGTTTTCATTTTGTTTTTGAGTCTGTGACGCTTGAGGACAAACATCGATTTAAGTTTGGGGGTGTGATAAGTGGCATTTTATACCACTTAGAACGTCTTATAATAGCTTGAATTGGTGTCTTGAAATCAAGTATTTTGTCTATTTGATGCGTTTTTCTAGTGTTTCTGCATTTCAGGGTATTAATTACATTTCAGGAAAGATTTCATCAATAATAAGCCTTAGCATGTGTTTAGCATTGCAAGTGGGAAGATAGGAGCAGATTACAGCGAAGAAACGGGAGAAAAACATATCAGTTTCCAGTAGGGGCTGAGCGCCCGCTCAGCTCTGCTGAGCGACCGCTCAGGAAGCTGAGCACCCGCTCAGGAATGCTGAGCGGCCGCGCAGGGTCGGATTTTCAGAATTAATATTTTAAACTCCTATTTTTGTTTGACTTCCAACTTCTGAGTTAGCTGGGCTTTATAGGACTCCTATATAAGTAGATTTCAGAGACGTTTCACAAAGGTTGGATCATAGTATTAATCGAAGAGCGAGGAGATAAGGAAGAAGACCGTTTTAGCACACCGCAACGAAGAAGAGGCATATTTTCGTGTGATTCTTTATTTCATTGTATCGTTGGATGCTAGTTTTCTTTACTTTGAACCTATTTACTCTTGTGACGTACTCTGGTTTAATATAAGTAGTTTTAGTTATTATTCTCGTGTGTTATTATCATGTTTTCATATGAACCCATGATGATGATGCGTGCTATCATGGGCTAATCGTGATCATGGGGTCGTAGCGGATTTACTATGGAATTATTTAGTTAGTTGTTTAATACCTTAGTGTGTGATGATTGTATGATATCTAGTATTGGTTGTGCGTATTCGTCTTATGTGCGTCGCGGACATATACGATAGGGTGTTAATCTCTTGTGAAGCGATGGTGGATCTTAAGATTTAGAACTTGCCATGCTAGCATAGGTTCATGTACGAGTATGCATGATTAGTGGGTAACTCTAACCGTTTTATTCGCCCTGTTTAATCAAAAGGAATAACTTGTGCTTAAATCGTTATGTTATCAATTTCTGTAGACATATAGGGACTCAACATAATTGATGCCTATTCAACTTCTATCTTAATTGTGGATGCTTGGTAGAATGGTATTAGTACAATGAAAGTTGTCTTTTATCAGTTTTGTGTTATTTGATTAATATCATCATTGTTGCATGCTAAGGGTAATAACAATAGCTATTGAAGGAAGTTGTAATGAAGTTGTGATCTCATGAGTGTTTTAATATTGTTAATTCAAGTGTTAATTAAGTGCTTAATCCTCGTAGTTAATTGTAGTTAATAATTAGTTAATCAAATCTAAGTGTTATTGTCTTAACATTGAGAAGTAATAATACATTGGTGAGTAAGTTTAATTGAAGATAATTAGTCTGAGTCTCTGTGGGAATGAACTAGAAAGTATTCTATATTACTTGTGAACGCGTATACTTGCGTGTGTATTTTAGCGCGTGTTTTCGCCCTAAAATTTTTTGCCATTACTAACCCCTGGCTGTAGCATGTTTCGGCAACTCCATAATCTCCTTTTATTTCCCCGACTCCTGTCGGGGTTGGGAACTTGATTTTGAAATGGGAGATCGAAGTTATTGCTTGCATCATAGTTAGAGCTGACCTGCCGATAATTCCATTGTATGATGGAGTGTTGATGACATAGAACTTTATGACATGAGTTACTTGGTTAGTAGCAGTTCCAAAAATGACTGATAGATATAAAGTTCCTTGAATCGGGACTAAGTTATGTCCGAACCCATAGAGTGGATCCTCCCGGCAATCGTTTGAGCGTACGCTCCCTAACTGCATTCGATCCACTGTGTGCTTGAAGAGAATATTTACTGAGAAAACATTATCTATGAGAATTCTTCTTACTTCATTGTCAAAGATGTCCAAGGTGACAACTAAAGCTGCATTGTGATGAGGGTTGACTCCTTCATAGTCCTTACTACTGAAGGATATCACCATATCTGGGAGTGATTGGATTGATAGCACTTCTTCGCCGAAGTCCGGGCTCCGAGGTGGGGAGTGTGAGCCTCCTAGGACTACGTTGACTACATTCTTTCCTCTCTTCTACGCTTCCCCTCTGTTGTTGCTGTCTCGGACTAAGTACTTGTTCATATTTCCTTTCTTCACTTGGTCCTCAATGAAGTACTTGAGTGATAAGCAGTTCTCAGTCTTATGGCCATGGCTCTCATGATAATCGCGCTGTCTATTGTAAGGCCTACTCTCCGGAGTAGTTTACATTGGCTTCAGAGGATAATAGAAAGATTTGTCTTTTACCTCCTTCAAGATTTCCTCCCGGGTCATGTTGAGAGGAGTCCATTCCGGCTCCTGCTTCGGCTTCCGGGGTTGCTTCGCGGGTCCTGGGCCGCTCTTTGACTCCGGCTTAGGACTGAGTCTTTGAAAAACTGGAGTAGTTTGTCTTTCTTGGCTCTGTTGGTTTTGCTTGAACTTCTTGTCCTGATGGTAACTCCTTTTTGGTTGGTCGTCAGTGTTCTTACTCCTGGACCCCCCATTCCGGGTCATCCTCATTTCATGGAGTACATTTGTTTCCTTTATGAATCTGGCAGCCATGGAGTAAGCTGCTGCCAAACTTTGCGGCTCCTTAATGATCAGTTCTACGATATATCTCTCATTGTGCTCTAGGTCCAAGTTTCTCCTAAAAATTCTCAAAGCTTCCCGCTCATCCAAGCTTGAGACTTTGTTGATTGCTTCCTGGAACTGACGCATATATGCAGAGAGAGACTCATTGTCATTTTGCCGGATTATCTCCCGGTGACACATGTGCATTTCGTGCATTTTGTTTTCCCGAAATCTCCGGAGAAAAGAAGCACGGAACTCCTTCCAACTATGGTGCTGCGGGAGGGGATCCTGCTGAACCATTTCTGGGCCCCTCCCTTAAGAGTTGATGTGAAGAACCTTGATTTCGTCAATTCATTGTAATAATATATTTGCGCGATCTACTCAAAGTAGTTCAAGTGCTCCTCCGGGTCTCCCAGACCATCAAAGGAGTCAAAGCTGTAGTGCTTCAATTCCCCCTGCCGGGGAATAGCCTCCAATGAGTGGCTGAAAAAAGTTAGTGTTTCTCCAATTTCTAATCCTAAGTCTCTGTCTATCTTTCTTTACAATTCATAGATCATATCTTTCGGATCTTTCTGCTTTTCCTCTTCTTTATCATCAGAAATCAGCTCCAGAGTAGGGTCTCTCCAGGTTCTCTTGGTCCTAGACTTGGCCAGTAGCTTTTCTTCTTCCAACTGCATTCTTTTTTGCATTTTTAGCTCAAGTTTTGCTTCTTCCTCTTTTCTGATTTGCTCCCGCATCTCTTCCAACCTTTTCTGTTTAGTGGCTTCTGCTTCTTTCTTATTACCCTGGTCCTTCTTGTTTCTCTTTCCCTTAGCTCCAATTCGATCAAAGGCAGATCTATTAGATTGCTGGGAGTCCCCGGACTCCTCTAGTTCTTCCTCAAGTTCAGATTCTTCCTGGAGCCGGGTTGCTCCTGCCTGTAGAGCCTGATTGCTTCTGCCAGTTCATCACTTGTAAGGTTGGCCATGTGCTCTTCGGCCATCGGGACATTAGTGTATTTGTATTGGTTCAGCTCAATAAGTGTAGCGCCCTCCAAACCCGGGTCAGGTTTAGGGTCCATACACACACATACCTTATTTATAACCTGTTTATAACAATAATAAATATAATAATAATATGCAGTGACCCTACTTACCAACTACCACAGACCGCAACAGGTTAAAGTATGTCCACAAGCCACACACACACACTTATATTACAAACGTCCAAATCCCAACTATTCAAACTTAGAACTGAACATTAAACATTATTACAAACTTTTACAAACTTAAACTATCTCAAAAGCTGCCAACTAGCTTAACTAAATCAACCTGGACCCCTAGCTCTCGCACTGGATTGGGGATCCTCGCTACCAACTGGTTCCTTTTTAACTGGAAAAAAACATAAACAACATCGCATGAATGAGCTAACTAGCTCAACAAGTCATAATAACAAGACTGAGAATAATGATCATCAAGTGAAAAGGATTATGGTATCAAGTGAACAATGATTAATGATTTAGAATTGGATATTATATTTTTATTTTAAAAAACATGGTTAGGCTGCTGATCAGTCACGCACTAACCCCGAGCAAGGCACACAGCTCTGCTCTAATTACTGGATCCAAGGCACACATTGGCCTAACTTGACCACCAATCTGGTCTGACCAAGAATCTGGTCCACAAATATTTTAAAACAATCTAATTCTAACATAATAATAGAATAAACAATGTAAAGCAATAAACAAAATCATAAGCAACATTGGATATTAAACAATCAAATGGTTTCAATCTTCACAAAGGATCAATATGTCAATTTCAAAGAATGGCTGTTAGGTAATGAAAGAATTGGATAACAAAGGAATCAAAGTTTCAAGGTTGCAAGGATTTGGTCTTTCAAAGCATAAGGTACAATTGTTTGAGTATGTAAGCAATTTGAGTCAGTGTTTGGCATTCAGTTTGTATGTATTTGTGGAGTAGTATCGTATATCTGTGATTCGTATTCGGGTATACAACAATCAATGGTTCAGAAAGAATAAGGGTTACGGCTCAAAGATCAACAACTGGAATCAAGGTTTAGGGTTCAGTGCTTCAAAGCACTTGCAAGATGAAACAAGACTATTAATCAATTACAATATATCTCGAGAAAGTTCAGAACACTTGCCTGATATTAGCTTGCTATACTTCTCTAACTTCCAATCACAATCTCCTACTCCCTGACTATCTGTTTCCCTTTCCTACGCCTTGCCTCTTCTGCTCACATATCATAAACATCTATCAATACTTAACTCATACGATTCTATTTGATATACACTTCTATCTACACTTCATTTTACCCAAATCCGATTAACGGATTTAATGTTATGCTATAAACAAGTAAACACCGAACATATAGAATGTCAGTCAAGCAACAAGTCACATATAACACATAACACATCAAACAATCAATGATATATCATTTATAAAGGAGTCTTGGGTCATAAATAAGCTTTTGGGTATTTAATATGATTTTAAAAACAGCTTTCGGAATTAACACGGGTCGTTGGATAAATTTCAAAGCAATAAACAAGGTTCGGTTGGCCAAATCTGGTTTCAAAATAATTTTCTAATAATTATCGAGCTTTGAAAACAATTTAAAATAATATTTTAAAGCTCGAAACTATTTTTCAGAATTTTTAAATCATTTTTAAATAATTAAATCTAATTAAATAATTAATTAATAACTAATTAATAACTATTTAAATCAATTATTTAATTAATTTTTGAATTAATTGACCAATTAATCAATTAATTATTAACTAAAATTAATTAACTAATTAATTCAGATTTATTTTTGAATTAAAAATAATTTTTGGAATTAAAATAATAATTTTTGGGATTTTCAGAAATCAAAAACGAATTTTTATAATTAAAATAAACAGAAAATATGATTTTTAAACATTTTTAAAACATGAATCCTATTTCTGCAATTTCTAGAAACTTCAGGGACTAAACTTCACCATCTTCAAAAGTACAGGGACTAAACTGCAATTTTACAGTTCAGTCGCCGGAAAATTACGGGGATGGCCGTAGAACACGTTCCCGACATCCTCACACCACCAACTCCTCCAGATATGATCTATACATCACCAGGAATCTATTCATGCAATCAAAACACATCAATAACCCCTGAGTTGGCCGGAATTTGGCCGGGAAGTTCGCCGATTTCCGGCGAGCTCGACGTAACTTTAAAAACACAACTCCCTTCAAATCATGAATCGTCTGTTAATGAGCTATATACCAATCGATTGCAAATTTCATAAGAAACACAACTCACTATATTTCAACAGGTAATAACCCCTAGAACAAAAAGCCCCAATTTTGAATTAAGAACATTCATACGGGTTATAAACCCTAATTTTAAAATTCGAAAATTAAACTCAATTTTGAACATGTTATTGAACTCCAAATCAGTGATATGACATATGAAAATCATCAGGAGAACAAGCTCTACAACATGCAATCATTAAATCATTCAAACAATCATCTGAACAAAAAATCGTATATTTAATCAAAATAATTCGAAAATAAATAAAAATATAGAAAATAAACCTTTGATTCTGCCATTCTGGAACTTGTATAATCTGATAGTACTCTTCAAACCGTTCATTTTGGTTACTAGAGCCTCCCGAGCAGATTTCACTAACACCTCCAAATTGTAGTTTGATTCTTGAAAGTTTATATGAAATTAGGGTTTTCCTCTGGAAAATTCTATAATTACTGTTTGCAAATCATTTTCTGTACGAAATAAAATACGGTAAACGCTATTTATAATTACGGAAAATTTGTAGCCCGTTGGATCATTCCGGATACAAAATGATACGTTTATTTATAAAAACAGATCCAAACGGTACCGGTTTTTTGGATAATTATCCAAATCAGTACAATTTGTACTGCGGTCTTGGTCTCAGCGCCTGGTTACACGTATTACGAGGTGATATTTGTAATAGTTTAATAAAAAGATCCCGTTTATCAAAAATACGAGTTTTATTGAATTACCGAAATGAATAATGTATCGAAAAATTGTGCCGAGACCCGCACAGGACAAACCGTACGCCGGATCGAAAAAGTCGAAACATGGAAAATGCTCGGAATATTGCAATTAGGTTAGGAAGGAGTTCTCGGGAGAGTTTCGGGTTATAAAAACGTAAAAACAGGTGACGTCGGTTGGTTCTCGATTATATAAAATAGTTTATAGATACTCGGAAAAAGATTTTATAAAATCCATAAATTTCCTATAAAATCATAAATTAACATAAAAATAAATAGGAAGATATGACAATTATCTATATTTTATTTTGGACATATAAAAATTAAAATACTCAATTGATATTATATTTAAACATCCAAATACACATACCACTTAACAATTAATTCACAGAATAAATACTGAACATGCATAATATTTATTTATTAGCAAAAATAATTACACGATATATCCCAGATATTAAATCCTTCCCCCTTAAAAGGATTCTGTCCTCAGAATCTCCTAAGAAAATAAAAGAGGGTACTTTTCTCTCATATCACTTTCTAACTCCCAAGTTGACTCTTCAACCTTTGGGTTTCACCACAGTACTCTTACTAACTTTACCACTTTATTTCTTAACACTTTCTCTCTTTTTTCTAGAATCTCTATCGAACTCTCTACATATGATAAATCTGCTTGAAGTTCTACTGGCTCATATTCGATTACATGCATGGAGTCTGGATTATACTTCTTAAGCATCGATACGTGAAAAACATTGTGAATATGCTCCATGTGCGGAGGTAATGCGAACTCGTAAGCTACTTTACCAACGCGCTTTAAAATCTCAAAAGGTCCGATGTATCTTGGGCTCGGTTTTCCTTTCTTTCCAAATTGTGTCAATCCTTTCCACGGTGATACTTTCAGTAATACCAGATTTCCTTCTTCAAATTCCATATCTTTTCTTGATTGATCTGCATATTTCCTTTGACGGTCTTGTGCTGCTATCAATCTCTTCTAGATAACTTCAATAACTTCCTTCGTCTGTTGCACCAATTCAGGTCCAAGTATTTTGCGTTCTCCTACTTCGTCCCAATACAAGGGAGATCGACATTTGCGTCCATAAAGAGCTTCATAGGATGGCATCCCAATACTGGCATGATAACTGTTGTTGTAAGCAAATTCTACAAAGGGTAAATACTCGTCCCAACTTCCTTTGAAATCAATGGCACAAACACGTAACATGTCTTCGATCGTCTGGATTATCCTTTCACTTTGGCCGTCCGTCTATAGATGGTAAGCCATACTCATATTCAATCTCGTTCCCAAACATTCTTGAAAACTTTTCCAAAACCTCGAATTAAATATCGGATCTCGATCGGATACTATAGACACAGGGATTCCATGACGAACTACGATTTCTTTCAGGTACATATGGACTAACTTGTCTAGTGAAAATCTTTCATTTATAGGCAGAAAATGAGCTGACTTGGTAAGTCTGTCCACTATAACCCAAATGGCATCATGATTGGCTTTCGTCCTTGGTAATCTGACTATGAAATCCATGGCAATATGCTCCCACTTCCACTTTGGAATCTCCAATGGCTGCAACAATCCACTTGGTCTCTGATGCTCTGCTTTAACTCTTTGACATGTATAACATTTGCTAACCCATTCCGCAATTTCCCTCTTCATATCTGGCCACCAATAATTTTCCTTTAAATCTCTATACATCTTGGTACTTCACGGATGGATTGGATACCTTGAATTATGAGCTTCTTGTAAAATTTCATTCTTCAACTCCGTTACTGGTGGAATCCAAATTCTAGAAGAAAATCTATGAATACCTTGATCGTCCTTTTGCGTGCATAATTCCTCTCCTACCAAATGATTAATATCCTGATCCATTATCTCTACTTGACACTTTCTTATCTTTTCTAACAACTCCGGCTGGAAAGTCATACTATACACTTTTGCTTCATCAGGCTTGCAAACTCTAATTTCCAATTCCAGTTTCTGAAATTCCTTGTATATCTCTTCGAGTACTGATAACACATTCAACTTTTCTTTCCGACTTAACGCATCCGCCATGATATTTGCTTTACCGGGATGATAGTTAATCGTGCAGTCATAATCCTTAATCAACTCTAACCATCTTCTCTGTCTCATATTAAGCTCCTTCTTCGTGAATATGTACTTCAAGCTTTTGTGATCCGTATAAATCTCGCATTTCTCTCCATATACATAATGTCTTCAAAGCGAATAATATGGCTGCTAGCTCCAAATCATGGGTAGGATACTTTTGCTCGTGGGATTTCAATTGCCTTGACGCATACACAATAACCTTATCGTGCTGCATCAGAACACATCCGAGTCCTTTATGAGAAGCATCACTATAGATTACAAAATTTCATTGATCATCTGGAAGTGACAAAACAGGTGCCGTAATTAATCTTCGCTTCAATTCCTGAAAACTTTCTTCACATTTATCGTTCCATATGAACTTTTCATTCTTCTGTGTAAGCTTCATCAATGGTGTTGCAATTCTTAAGAAATTGTGAACAAATCAGCGATAATATCCCGCTAATCCCAAGAAACTTCTTACCTCTGTTGGTGTTCTCAGTCTTTCCCAATTTGTAATTGCTTCAAACTTCGCTGGGTCCACTTTGATCCCTTCATTACTGACTATGTGTCCTAAGAACTGGACTTCCTGTAACCAAAACTCAAACTTTGAGAATTTAGCATATAGCTTTTTCCTCCTTAAAATCTCCAAAGCTGTCCTCAAATGTTCTGCATGATCCTCTTCTGTCTTTGAATAAATCAAATTATCGTCTATAAACACAATAACAAACTTTTCCAAGTATTCCTTGAAAATTCTGTTCATCAGGTCCATGAATGCTGTCGGGGCATTGGTCAATCCAAATGACATCATTAAGAATTCATAATGTCCATACCTTGTCCTAAAAGCTGTCTTTGGTATATACTCTGGCTTAACCTTTAGTTGATGATATCTCGATCTCAAATCGATCTTGGAGAAGTACTTGGCTCCTTTCAATTGGTCAAACAAATCATCAATTCTGGGTAACAGATATTTGTTCTTGATTGTAAGCTTGTTGAGCTCCCGATAGTCGATGCATAGTCTCATGCTTCCATCCTTCTTCTTGAAAAATAGTACTGGTGCACCCCACAGGGATACACTGGGTCTGATTACTCATTTCTCTAACAATTCTTGCAATTGCTTTGCCAGTTTCTTCATCTCAACGGGCGCCATTCTGTATCGGGCCTTGGATACTGGTTCC
Source organism: Apium graveolens (assembly GCF_009905375.1). NCBI lineage: Eukaryota > Viridiplantae > Streptophyta > Magnoliopsida > Apiales > Apiaceae > Apium > Apium graveolens. The sequence goes on from NC_133651.1 coordinate 181,901,489, forward strand.
GTTCCAGGTGCTAAGTCGATTGCAAACTCAATTTCTCTGTCTAAGGAAGTCCTGGTAACTCATCGGGAAACACGTCTGGAAATTCATTGACTATTAGAATATCTTCAAGTTTTGCTGGCTCCTGACTTCTATCAATCACATAAGCAACGAAATGCTCGCATCCTTTCCGTAGTAAATTTTTATCTTGAATCATTGTTAAGAACTTCTTTGCTTGCTTTTGACCCTTAAACGTTACTATCCTCTCATCTGGCATCTTTACCATTACCTTCTTATTTCGACAATCTATCTAGGCATCGTGCTTAGATAACCAATCTATTCCTAAGATAACGTCAAACTCTCCTAGCTTAAATGGTATCATATCTACACAAAACTTATTACCAGAAATCTCAATCTCACAATTCCCACAAACTTGATTAACTAATCTACGTTCTTGATTTTCTAATTCCACAGTCATTATTTCATTTAAATACTCAACTGGGCAATTTAACTTACTAACAAAATCTTGAGAAATAAATGATCGAGTTGCTCCCAAATTTATTAACACTTTGGCACATAAAGAATTCACATTAAGCGTACCTACCACGACATCAGTATCCTGGATATCGTCCTTTACAGACATATCAAAAACTCTAGCCCTTGGGGTCTCATTCACTGCCGGGGTAGATCCCATAATTCTCAATGGATTACTGACTGGGGCTGGCGTCTTGTAATCCCTGGCTATATATCCTGGCTTCCCACATTTAAAGCATATAAATCCAATAGCTGGAACCTTAATCGCTGGATTCCGGGTAGGCTGATCCTTGTTTGCTGGCTCTCTCGCTGGCTGATTGCGGCACTCCCTTAAATAGTGCCCTTTCTGATTACACTTGAAACAAACCACGTTCAACTTATTACAAACTCCTCCGTGCTTCTTCCCACATACCTGACAATCTGGAAAAGTTAGCCTCAACTGATTCGACTGATTCACGTTGACTAGATGGTTGCCTTGACCTCTATCGCTTACATTCTGTTTGTTGACATTAAAATTTCTCCCCGGCTGAAATCTGCCCATCTTAAAATTTTGAAACTTTCCTTGTTATGACTGACCTTCATTCCCTTCAAACTTCCTCTTCTTACTTTCCTTTTCTTTCTGTGACATTTCACTCTCAGTTTCTGCAATCATGGCCTTCTGTACCACTCCTGCATATGTATCCAATTCAAATATAGCTACCTTCCCTCTAATCCATGGCTTCAGACCTTGCTGGAATCTCTTGGCCTTCTTCCTGTCAGTATATACATATGATGGCACATACCTTGACAATTCTTCAAACTTACTTTCATAATCAGCTATCGACATATTTCCTTGCTTTAGCTCTAAAAACTTCAGCTCCATCTGATCCTGAACAAACTGGGGAAAATATTTTTTAAAAACAATTCCTTAAACCCCCCCAAGTAATAACATTTGTACCTTCCAATGTCTTCACAGTCTCCCACCAATAGGTGGCCTCATTCTTCAAATAATACCTTGTAAACTCCACATTCTGTTCTTCCTTCAATTTAACTAAAGCAAATGACTTCTCTATTTCCTTTAACCAAACATTTGCTTCAATCGAATCTAGGGAACTCTTCAATTCTGGTCGGTTTACTGCCTGAAAAGTTTTGAAATTTACTTGGGGATTGGTTTGTCTTTGTTGTTCTTGTGTCAGGTGAACTGTTTGTTGGGCCAAGATTTGAAGAATTTGGGCTATTGCTTGGTCTATGGATCCTGGGTTTGCATTCTGGTTAGTATCATCTTTGTTGTTATTGTTATTGTTGGTTTCTTCATTCTGGGTGTTGGTGCGGGTATTTCTTCTGGGAGGCATTTTCTGTAAAGAATCAAACAACTTATTTAGCTTTTAAAACAAATCCTTTGCAGAAAAGAAAAGTTTTGTAAAACAGAAATATCTCTTTTTGAAAACAGTTGTAACAGTTGAACTAAGTAAATTGCATGCCTCTTTACAGAATATAAACAGTTAAGGGAATATGGTACATGGTATCACAGGAGTATAACTGGTATAATAAATAAAGTAAAGTAAAACATGTGCAGTAATGTAAATGAAAATGATGGAAAGGAAAAGGTATTGATATATATATATAGATCAAAAGTTTTAGGTAGTACAAGCGTAAAGATGCTTCAAAAGAAAAAGCAAAAGGGTACAACAAACCTACTCACTAGTCAGCAGATCTAGTCAATAAATACAACCCAAAAGTCTACTGATACATTCTACACTACTGTACATATTAAACAACCACAACAACACTGATCAACATCCCCATCTCTGAATCTAACTCCAAGAAAACTCTGGTCCTCCCAGCCTCTCAAAGTCTTCCATCACCTCACTAGCCCATCCCATAAGTGCATCAGGGCCTCGACTAGGTAATGTAGCTCCATGTAGCCTAGCCTCAAGAATCCTGCATGTCACATGGATCTCCTCTCGAAGCTCCCTCACACCACGATCAACATCTGTAGTCCTGATGATATGCTGCAGCTCTCGGATCTGTGCCAACAAGGAATCACGCTCCAATAAAAGAGCCTCATACCGGTAATAAGGAACATGATGCAATGTAGACTGGAATGGGGCACCCGTAACTGAATGCCCAATGGAATCTGAATCAGCTGGTGGAGGTCCTCTGATAGGTGGCCTCATGCCTGGGGGTGGAATAGCCTGCAGTGGTACGGGCTGCAATACAGGTGGAGGTAAAATAGCCAACACTGGTGGAACAACAGGATGTGGATCCGAAGATGGTCCTCCAACTGAGGGCTCTGAGTGATCAGCTGGTATGGAGATGAAAGAGTCGGCCCTCGCTGCTATCTGAAATCATATCGCAATATAAGAATCTCGAACCACAACGCGAATTGTACTAATACCTGTTATACCATCGCACTCATCCTCTCGACGTTCTATTTTTCTATTTCCTTACTTCTAATCCTAACCCTCTACCCATTCCCGTCAACCTAGGCTTGTGTCAGTGACTTATAACCTGTAGCTCTGATACCAAACCTGTGGCACCCTCCAAACCCGGATCAGAAGTTTGGGGTCCACACACATACCTTATTTATAACCTGCTTCTAACAATAATAAAGATAATAATAATATGCAGTGACTCTACTTACCAACTACCACGGACCGCAACAGGTTAAAGTATGTCCACAAGCCACACACATACACTTATATTACAAACATCCAAATCCCAACTATTCAAACTTAGAACTGAATATTGAACATTATTACAAACTTTTACAAACTTAACCTATCTCAAAAGCTGCCACCTAGATTAACTCAATCAACCTGGACTCCTAGCTCTCGCACTGGATTGGGGATCCTCGCTACCAACTGGTTCCTTTTTAACTGGAAAAGAACATAAACAACATCGCACAAATGAGCTAACTAGCTTAGCAAGTCACAATGACGAGACTGAGAATAATGATCATCAAGTGAAAAGGATTAAGGTATCAAGTGAACAATGATTAATGATTTAGAATTGGATATTATATTTTTATTTTAAAAAACATGGTTAGGCTGCTGATCAGTCACGCACTAACCCCGAGCAAGGCACACAGCTCTGCTCTAATTACTGGATCCAAGGTATACATTGGCCTAACTTGACCACCAATCTGGTCTGACCACGTATCTGGTCCACAAATTTTATAAAACAATCCAATTCTAACATAATAACAGAATAAACAATGTAAAGCAATAAACAAAATCATAAGCAACATTGGATATTTAACAATGAAATGGTTTGAATCTTCACAAAGGATCAATATGTCAATTTCAAAGAATGGCTGTTAGGTAATGAAATAACTGGATAACAAAGGAATCAAAGTTTCAAGGTTGTAAGGATTTGGTCTTTCAAAGCATAAGGTACAATGGTTTGAGTATGTAAGCAATTTGAGTCAGCGTTGGGCATTCAGTTTGTATGTATTTGTGGAGTAGTATCGTATATCTGTGATCCGTATTCGGGTATACAACAATCAATGGTTCCGAAAGAATAAGGTTTACGACTCAAAGATCAACAACTAAAATCAAGGTTTAGGGTTCAGTGCTTTAAAGCACTTGTAAGATGAAATTAGACTATTAATCAATTACAATATATCTCGAGAAAGTTCAGAACACTTGCCTGATATTAGCTTGCTATACTTCTCTAACTTCCAATCACAATCTCCTACTCACTGACTATCTGTTTCCCTTTCCTACGCCTTGCCTCTTCTGCTCACATATCATAAACATCTATCAATACTCAACTCATACGATTCTATTTGATATACACTTCTATCTACCCTTCGTTTTACCCAAATCCGATTAACGGATTGAAAGTTATGCTATAAACAAGTAAACACCGAACATATAGACCATCAGTCAAGCAACAAATCACATATAACACATAACACATCAAACAATCAATGATATATCATTTATAAAGGAGTCTTGGGTCAAAAACAAGCTTTTCGGTATTTAATATGATTTTTAAAACATATTTCGGAATTAAAACGGGTCGTTGGATAAATTTCAAAGCAATAAACAAGGTTCGGTTGACCAAATCTGGTTTCAAAATAATTTTCTAATAATAATCGAGCCTTGAAAACAATTTAAAATAATATTTTAAAGCTCGAAACTATTTTTCAGAATTTTTAAATCATTTTTAAATAATTAAATCTAATAAAATAATTAATTAAAATCAATTAATAACTAATTAAATCAATTAATCAATTAATTTTCGAATTAATTGACCATTTAATCAATTAATTATTAACTAAAATTAATTAACTAATTAATTCAGATTTATTTTTGAATTAAAAATAATTTTTGGAATTAAAAAAATAATTTTTGGGAGTTTCAGAAATTAAAAACGAATATGAATAATTAAAATATATAGAAAATATGATTTTTAAATATTTTTAAAACAGGAATCCTATTTCTGCAATTTCCAGAAACTCCAGGGACTAAACTTCACCTCTTCAAAAGTACAGGGACTAAACTGCAATTTTGCAGTTTAGTCACCGGAAAATTACGGGGATGGCCGGAGAACACGTTCCCGACATCCTCACACCACCAACTCCTCCAGATATGATCTATACATCACCAGGAATCTATTCATGCAATCAAAACACATCAATAACCCCTGAGTTGGCCGGAATTTGGCCGGGAAGTTCGCCGGTTTCCGGCGAGCTCGACTTAACTTTAAAAACACAACTCCCTTCAAACCATGAATCGTCTGTTAACGAGCTATATACCAATTGATTGCAAATTTCATAAGGAACACAACTCACTATATTTCAACAGCTAATAACCCTTAGAACAAAAAGCCCTAATTTTCAATTAAGAACATTCATACAGGTTATAAACCCTAATTTTAAAATTCAAAAATTAAACGCAATTTTGAACATGTTATTGAACTCTAAATCAGTCATATGACATATGAAAATCACCAGGAGAACAAGCTCTACAACATGCAATCATCAAATCATTCAAACAATCATCCGAACAAAAATTCATATTTTTAATCAAAATAATTCGAAAATAAATAAAAATATAGAAAATAAACCTTTGATTCTTCCGTTCTGGAACTTGTAGAATCTGATAGTACTCTTCAAACCCTTCGCTTTGGTTACTAGAGCTTCTCGAGCAGATTTCACTAACACCTCCAAATTGTATTTTGATTCTTGAAAGTTTATATGAAATTAGGGTTTTTCTCTGGAAAATTCTATAATTACTGTTTGCAAATGATTTTCGGTACGAAATAAAATACGGTAAAGGCTATTTATAATTACGGAAAATTAGTATCCTGTTGTATCATTCCGGATACAAAATGGTACGTTTATTTATAAAAATAGATCCAAATGGTACCGGTTTTTGGGATAATTATCCAAATCAGTACAATTTGTACTGCGGTCTTGGTCTCAGCTCCTGGTTACACGTATTACAAGGTGATAATTATAATAGTTTAATAAAAAGATCCTGTTTATCAAAAATACAAGTTTTATTGAATTACCGAAACAAATAATGTATCGAAAATATTCTGCCGGGACCCGCACAGGACAAACCGTATGCCGGATCGAAAAAGTCAAAACATGGAAAATGCTCGGAATACTGCAATTAGGTTAGGAAGGAGTTCTCAGGAGAGTTTCGGGTTATAAAAACGTAAAAACGGGTGTCGTCGGTTGGTTCCCGATTATATAAAATAGTTTATAGATACTTGGAAAAAGATTTTATAAAATTCATAAATTTCCTATAAAATCATAAATTAACATAAAAATAAATAGGAAGATATGACAATTATCTATATTTTATTTTGGACATATAAAAATTAAAATACTCAATTGATATTATTTTTAAACATCGAAATATATATACCACTTAATAATTAATTCACAGAATAAATACTGAACATGCATAATATTTATTTATTACCAAAAATAATTACATGATATATCCCAGATATTACAATAAGACTTTTGGGGTCCTTAGTGTTGACGATTCTCTCCACAACGGGAGCGTGTTGCAATGGTTGCTCCTGGAACGCTTCCCTGTCGGCTCCTGGATAAAGGGCTTGGGAGTGGTCCAGCTCCTGGACTTGAGTACTAGCAGATGGTCTCCAGAAGTATGCTTTCCTAGTCTTGCTATTTCTCAAAAATACCAACAACAACTAACAAAAATTTCCAACTAACAATATGAGACTAAGGTTGCTTTTCAAAAATCGTAAAAACTATCCCAAATATTAACAAGCAATAACAAACAGCTTTCTGGGACTAGTCTAAACAATCATCTGGGACTACTCAACAATGTAGTAGAAAATTTGTAGCGGGGTTTTAGAACACAAAGGCAATATGCAAACTAGAGCAAAATCGGGGATTCTAAAACGATCAAACTAACAATAACACGCACAAACGTGGCTTAAATCAACAAAACGGGCTCACACAAACGTGGCCTAAAATGACGAGCACACACAAACGTGGCTTAAATAAACAACATTCATGTTTATGGAAGAGTCTAGTTGCTTGGGCTCTTACAAGTTGAATAAATGGACTCTCTCAAGAGCTTGGTGATGAAGGTGAATCCAGGGGCATCGAGACCCAAGGATGGAGAGCCCCTCCTTCTAGCGCCAAATGATAACTCTTGGTGGTGGGGCTGCTCCTTCAACTTCGTGCTTGGATCCTTCACCGCTGTGGAGGTGTAGCTGTGGTGGGGTTCCTATAAAACAACACCGAAAGGGGGGTTTGGGTCCCGCGGCGCCTCCGATGTGAGAGTAAGAACTCCTTTTTGGAGAAGATGAAGACAAATATGAATGCAAGGTGGCTGTGTGTATATATGAGTGTAAGAGAGTGATTAACCCCAAAAACTTACCTTCTTGGACTATTTATAGCCCAAGGATAGGGTTTTGGGGTTGGTACCTTTGAATCGCAGCCATTGGCTCTAGGAGCGGAGGACACCTGGCTAGAGTGGATGCTCTGACACGTGCCCTGATTATTCCCATGATTGATGAGTGACAGTTGTCCCTGTCATGTGTTTGGGCAAGTGCCTAACGTGCTGGGGTTTCCCAAGGTTGAGATTACAGGATTGGGCCACTCAGGACTGGCTGTGCGCGGGACTGGACAGAGTTAGGAGCCCAGGACTAGTCCTTTCATGAGTTATATGGAGTTAGGAGTCCCAGACTAGTCCTTGCAGGAGCTACATGTACTATCACGTATCACATTGAAATAATATGATTTAGACAAAAAAGGTTATCAAGTCTGAACCATCAAGGCAATAAAGAAATAACGCCTAAACCAACACAAATTGAGATTTTGAGACTATCAAAAGCTGCATCACAATTTATTAATTTGAACGTTCCCTCTACCCCGAGGAGCCCATTTACACGAGCTTTTAATCCCCCTTCCTCCGACTTGCTGATGCTTCTCAAATTCCTTTTCCCCCTCTTTTTTTTTGCTAAATAACACATTAATTATTGTTTTAATTAATATAAAAAATTCTTAAATTAATAAAAAATATTCTATAATATTTATAGGACACACCATTAATACCCTTTAAAACAAGTGAAGCTTAGAAAATTTATTGGATCATGAATAATGATCATAAATAATGGTGTGACCAATAAATATAATCTTCAGATAAATACATTAACTCTTTGTATACTGCATTACCAATCTCCAAATAAATATAATAATTTTCAAGGTGTCCTAACATATGCCTTATAATTTATAATAATTAATGGCATTATACTAATTAGGACATTAATTTGATATATGAATTTTAATAATTTACCATATAGTTATGCTTTTTTATTAAAATAATAATATATTTGAATTAAAATCCGAGTGAACAACAAAAATGAGAGGATAAATGTGTAAAAAAATAGGGAAGCAAATTTTTTACTAGTAGAGATTAAATAGGGCATGTATTGTGTTGCCCTAAAGATAAGACAATTAAAAGATGGACTACCATTTTAAGATATGTTTAGAATAAGTTGAAACTCTGATTTTTATCAATTATCCTAAATTTTGATTTAGGACATGTTTTAAGCCATCTCTTAAACTTTATACGAGGGACATTTTCCTTTTCATTGCCGCTCAACCTATTGTTTAGTGCTAATAATGTCCATAATCGTTGAGGGATTGGATGTGCTGACCATTCCACATTTTTTTAATTTATTTCTAGCGAACTAAATACCCCATAGTACTGATAGCATATTTTCTAAACTGTCTCTGTACTAGTTTCAGTTATTTTATCAAGTAACCATTCTGAAGCTGACTCGACCTCCGGCATCGCCAAGTTTAACCCAACAAATGTCCTTTTCATTGATGGTCAACCAATTGTTTAGTGCTAATAATGTCCATAGTCGTTGAGAGATTGGATGTGCTGAACATTCCATATTTTTTTTAATTTATTTCTGGCGAACCAAATACCCCATAGTACTGATAGCATATTTTCTAAAATGTCTCTGTACTAGTTTCACTTATTTTATCAAGTAACCATTCTAGAGCTGACTCGACCTCCGGCATCGCCAAGTTTAACACAACATTTTTTCAATATTCAGTAGCAAACTTACCATCGATTTCAATAGTCGGTAGCAAACATACCATCGAAAAAAATGTAACTAGTGTTCTAAAGTTATCGATTTAGTCCTCAGTAAATTGATTTTCTTATTAAGATATTAATTTAGGTATAAAACTAGAACTGACAACGTTCCGTGTCGTGTAAAAAATGTTCCGTATACTTTCGTTTTTTCGTGTACCAAACCTTAAACCCGAACCCGACCCGATTTGGATTCGTATTCGAATTTGGTGACATTAACTCGACACTAATATATTTGTGTTCTTATCCGCTTTAGTACACTAAAATACATGAATTATATATGAAATTATTTAAATATTAAAAATGCAACAGATAATTAAATGATCTTAAATAATGAAAAAAAAAGTTCTGAATACAAAAGTATGAAACAAATAAAAATGTTTTTGCGTACAACAAATTACAAATTGTTCAACATTCAAAATCAGATCCATATGTACGGATCTAAATTAGAAAGAGAAGAGTTTGGAAGCAGGATAAAGTTTGTACAAGAGGGGCAGCCTGTTAAATTGGGGGGAAATGAAAAGTAAAGGGAAAAAGGTAAAACCCTAAATGCTCATAGGTGCTCAACTAGTCAAGTGACCCATAAAGTGTATTTTAGACTTTTATATTTACAAATTACAATTATATATATTGTTTAGAATACGTGAAATGCATATTTTATATGTAATATATATATATATATATTATATATTTTTTAAAAATTTAACTATTTATTTATTCCGTGTACTTTTGTTTCGTGTCGTGTACCTATATCGAAAACCCAGACCTAACACTAATTATATCCATATTTTTTCGTGTTCGTATACTTTCGTGTTCGTATACCAAATTTTCGAACCCAAATAATAATTATTCGTGTCATTTCGTACCGTGTTCACGTATCATATACCAGTATTTCCAGGTCTGTATAAAACCCTACGGTTGGACTTGGAGTCAATTATTGCTTGTCTACAAAACTTTGGACTTTTTTAATCAACTATTTTTTACGGTTTTCTTTTATAATCTTTTTTCCCCTGAAACCACCTGATCTTGTCCTCATGAATTATTTTTAAGGATGATACCAAATGGTAAAATATCAAGATATCCAACAAATAATAAATGTTCCTAACCCTTCAAGTATTTGTTATCGACTGAATTGTTCCCAACACTTGGAAGTATTAGCTGTGAAAGAAGAGCTCGACAACATTTGTTTGAATGTGCCGGTAACATAGTACATCTATCTATCTATACTATCAATACTATATTATAATAGAAGAATTATTAAAAGTTTGATAATCGATTGGTCGGTACTTAGTGAAATTAGGTAATTACCATTACTAATGAATAAAATATTGAATTAATTTATACTCTTTATAATAGAAAAATATTAAAATTTATTTTTTATTAATAGATATGCTTTTATTCTACTTTTTTCCGGATTACAACCGTGTTTATAGAAGTGATTAAGTAGGATTGGGATTTTCACGCGAGATGGATCTTGTGGATTTGAAAAAAATAGTGGTTGTGGCAGGGCTGAGTATTCGGACCGAATACACCGAAAATCTGAATTATCATTTTTTCTTAGACCGAACCGGACCGAAATTATATCACGGACCGAACCGAACCGAACCTGTTAGTCCCTTAACAATTCAACAAGAATTACAAAAGGGGGGTTGAATGGAATTCTTGAAACTTTTTCTTAAATAAAATTGTTCTAACTTAAATATATATATCAGTGTGAATTGATTTGCAGAGTGTGGAATAATAACTTCAAATGAATCAAAACACAAGTAATTAAAAACACAAGTCTTTAAAAACTTTCTGGTGGATTTGAATGTATCCACCAGAGATATATAATATATATCGAGAGAACTCTGTGAAGCAAAAAGCTCACAGCTGCTTACATGTGTTGAACAACTAAGAATACAGAAAAATGCTAAGAAATCAGCTTACAAATGTTTCTTTCCTTGAATCTCAGTTTTTGTTAGTTATTCTATTTGCTGCTTCTTGGTTTATATATCACAAAGATTACAAAGCAATAAGACAAGATAATAAAACAAAAACTATCAAGTCTAACGCTATGCTACTTCATTACTCTATTCCAGCATCTTTGAATATCTTCATAATAGCATGGAAATGGCAATGCTTCTTTGTTCTCTAAAACCCAGTTGAATAGGCTTCCACTTACATACACTCGATGCATGTGACTGAGTTGTCACTGTCAACATATGTTTGAATTCTTTATCCATTGGGTTCATGATCATCCGTCGAGTTCATGATCATCCGTCGGGTTGTCTAGTTGATCATCCATCGAATGGCATTGTTGTTCATCCGTCGGGTAGCAATCTGGCACTTGACTTCATTTCATTTATGCAGGATTCCAAGACATCATCTATGTACAATTAATTAACCTATTCTGCATATCTAGTTAAAGTCAACATAACTTGAGTACTACTTACAGAATCTAAACAATGTGTATGGAGAAATGTGCTACAGACTTATTGTTACATAAGCTACTCACTCGATGGATAATAAATCATCATCCGTCGGGACTATATTAAGTCATCCGTCGGGACTATAATCCTTATCCGTCGAGTGCTACATTTTTCACTAAGTAAAATCTACCAAGGTGTTTTGTTAATGAAATCATCAAGTTCACAACATATACACAACAATCTCCCCCAATTTATGTCTACTGGAATTGTAGCCATAAATTAAGAGAAACTTGATGATAACAAAATACCCTAAAAATACAACTTTGAAAGTAGATAGATAAAACTGTAAAGTGCTTCAATTAACAGAATGTACAAAGTTTAGCTCACAGTCATTTTCTAGGTGCTCCTCTAACCTGAGCAGATTTATCTAGTTCCTTGAAGGTCTGGATCTCTTTCCAAGCTTTCTGTTGTTTTCTTCTATCTGATTTTGGAGTTGTCTGTGGAATTCCAGTTCATCAGATTCTGAGAGATTTAGCTTTTCTTGCATCTCCAAGAGAGTCTCATTTCTAGAGATGCTCAATTGGTCTTCTAATACGAAAAATATTCTCACTCCTTTGTCATCCATGAACTCCATCAGCCAGTAGGGCCTTAGATGCACTCTTCTCCCTGTGTAAGGGATAATTAGAGTATTTGGGAATGCATCTTTAGCTCTAAAACTCCTCAGTTCTTCAATCTTCTTTAGAACCAATCTTCTTGCAGTTACATTGAACCCAAAGTTCTTCTTGAAAGATGAATAAACCTTAATCAGTACAGCTTGGCTTTCTTGAAGGATCCTATGAAGTGGCCATTGAATCTCCTTTCCTCTCTTGTACTTGAAAACTAACCTTTCAGGTAGGTTTCTGTATGCATCAATCCCTCTCACTTCTTCTAGTTCATCCAGATAGAGATTTAGATCAGAGAATTCCTTGATATCATACAAGTATATGTAATCTCCCTTGTTGACTTTAGATTGAGCTTGGACTAGAGATTTGGATTTTAGAGGTGACAACTTCACTTTCTTGACTGCTCTTGACTTTATTCTCTTTGGCTTGTTAAGGATTGGCAGATGGGAGTCAGGAATTGGTAGGCTCTCCCAGTCTATTGGTTCATCCTTAGGCACAATAGGTTCACCATGAATGTTCCTGTAAGGATCCACCACCTTGATGTCTTCAAATACCACAGTGGGTTTTGATGCTTGAGTTGTAGTTAGAATGGATTCCTTGGGAAACCGATCCTCCAATTCCTTACCAACAAAGTTCAATTTCCTTTTGGTTCTTTTGGCCAATTCCTTATATCTCTAAGATTTCTTCTATTCTGATTCAACTTGCTTCTTTGGATCTTGAGATTCAGTGATTACAGATGGCTGCGAAAGAATCTGTTGTGTTGGTTTCACAGCTTGTAGTTTGGCCAAGATAACAACTTGCTCTTTCTTTTGCTTAGCCTTTTTGGCATCTAGAATAGCTTGCTTCTTTTCTTGCTTCAATCTTGCCTTTTCTTCTCTCTTTGCTTGAGCAAATTCAGGATGTCCAGCCACCGTACAAATTTCTTTCCCATTCCTAAAAACTTCAGCAATTCTTCTTCTTAAAGCTGAATCAGGTGGATCCTTGTAGAAGGAAATTGACCTTGACAGAAGCTTCTTCTCATCAGGTTTAGCTGTCTCATACACTGTATCCAAAGGGTTCTTTAATGATGATTTTGGATAGTTCACCCTTGGCTTCTGAATAATTTCAGCCTTTGGAGATTTGATGCAGGATGGTTGTCCTCTTTCCAGATAGTTCATGCTCATTTCATTCACAGAGATCTGTTTGACTTCAGAGTGATGAATGGCTGACTTTACTGGCTCCTTTACTAGCCTAAACTTCCTTTGTATGTCCTCATCAATATTCTCCCAGTTGATTGGCTTCAACTGCTCCTTTTCAGCTTCTCTTAAATTGGCTGCTACTGCATTGATCAGATCTATACTATTTGTTACTGGTGGCTGGGTGAAAGTAATTGTGGGCACAATTACTTTGCTGATTTGAATTTGAAGCTTCTCCCCCTCACTTGGTCCTTTCTCCCCCTTTTTGTTATCATCAATTTGAGTAGAGGAGGAGGTTTGAGCAGCCACCAATTTCTGAAGTAAATCTGTCTGTTGAGCTTGATGCAGATGAATGGCAGTTAAAGATGCTTTCATAGCTGTCATCCTTGCGTCCAAGGCATCTATCTTTGTGGCATGATCAGAATTCTTTCTGAGCTTCCTCTTGATGTCAAGCATTGTGGCTTCTGGAAGTTTAGAATCTATTTTATCTGAGATGGCCTTCTTCATCTTATCAATGTCACCCTTGATGGTGTTAACATCTCTAGCATTTTGGAAGCCTTGAATCTGTTGTAGTTGCAGAGAAGCAAGATGTGCTTGAAGGAGCTTCTTGGTGTTGGAATTTGTAGTGGTTTGAAGAGAAGTATTTGTCTGATTGATTAGTTGAATCAGGGTTGTCTTGAAGTAGTGCTCATCACAGTGCTTTAAAAATGCCCATGATGGCATTCCTGATCTTGAACTTGAACCTACTTCTCCCCCTATGTCCAATGCCTCTTCTTCACTATCTCCACCTTCATCTCCAAAGAAATCTGCTGAACCACCAGTCTCATAATCAACCTCACCAGCTGTAGAGGGTAAAACTGTGATAGCATCCTTAGCTCTTAGCATAGACTGTGTGGTATGCACCAGATTGAGCATCCTTTTTGCATTGTCATTGCCCTGTTCAGCTAAAAGTTGATAAGCTGGAACAGGGTGAGTAAATGCCTCAACATCAAGGGAGGTGGAATCTATAACATCTTGAGGTTGCTGAGATAGTCCCTCCCTGTCTGCATCCTGGACATTCATTAACTCACTAGCAATGACATCCATCCTTATAGCTCCTGTACCTGCATTTCTCTCTTGTTCTCTCTTTTGTTGCATCAGGGTCTCACCCTGGCTCCTCACCCTCACACCCTCACCTTCACCATCTAAGGTGGGACTCCTCTCACTCTCTTTTTCCAATCCTGAAGAAATGGATTGCATAGTTTCACTCTTTTCCTCTCCTTTTTCCTGGGAGCAACCCAGACTCTCACTCATAACACTCTCTTCCCTCAATCCTAAGAGTGACTGGACAACCACTAAGTCTTCTGCACTTGAAATAAGTGAAGTTTGAAACTGTGCAGAGACACTCGACGGATGAGTAGTAGCCATCAGGTTAGTGATTTTGCTATCCGACGGATAACTGCTGTTAAGCTTATCCGTCGAGATATAGTCACTACTCGACGAATGAGTAATATCCATCGAGAGAGTAGAAATGAATGAACTTGGAATAGAAACTATTGTGGACTCTGTGCTGATTGATGATATTTTGGGCACAGATGATTCAACAGTTCCTGAAAAATTGGCAAGTGAGCCATCAAATCATCTAAAAGATGATGCTCACTTGCATTAGATTTTGGCTTCCCCAAAAAAGTTAAAGAAGGGGAATCAGGAATCGATGTGTTGATCATATCCACATCCAGAGAAATTTTAGGAGAATTTGGTTTTTGAGGTGCTTCTATCACTAGAGATTTTGGCTGTGACTCCACATTTATTGGAGCCACATCAAGCCGAATTTGTGAAGGTGCAATGACTATGTCTTTAGCACCAGTTTTCACAGTGTGTGTACCCTGTGCATCCCCAAGGGTTTTGGATTTCCTCTTTCTGGCATAAGTTTGGGGTGATCTAGTGTCCCTTACCCTCTTGGCCTGTGCTCTTGGTTGAGAGCTTTGTTCAATAGTTACATAGTTTTGGGAGGATGCAACTAGAAATGAGCTTTTATCCTTTTTAAGCACTGCAGTTTGTTGGGAAACTGCAGTGTGGCTAGGCTGGGAACCACTCAACTCTCCATCCTTATTCTTAGGGTTTCTTTTGTGTTCACCCTGTCCCTCACCTACTTTTCCCACCTTCACACTCCCCTTTTTGGTTTTGGTGGATTTTGCAACTGGCATCTTTTGAGAGATACCAGATGGGGCTTTCTTTGATTTGGATTTTGAAATTTTTGTTGGTTTGGTAGCTAGGGTAGGCAACTGTTGGGTCATTGACACAGTTTCCATTGCTACACTAGCATGCAATGAAATTTGTGAGGTTGGAATAGTAGGGATAGATGAACTTACCTCACTTACCTGAGGTGCTTCCATTATAGGGAAATAGAAGAGTGGCACCTCATTGTGATGATTTGCCCTGTTTAAATCTGCAATAATCCTTCTCTCTTGAACCCAACAATCTAATTTGTTGTTAGGGTTCTCAAGCACAATTTCCTTAGAGAGGTGGTTAGCTAACATCATGAAAAATCTAGCATAATAAACACTTTTACCCCTCTTGTTTAACTCTCATTATTTTAAAACCCAACTCAAACAGAACAAGGTCACTAAAATTAAAGTATTTATCTGTAACTAGCATGTAGACCATGTTAAGCATGGAAATATTAATAGAATCAAAATTACTAATTTTACGAGAAAAGACCTTGGTCACTATATCACACATGAAACTCCATTCCTTCCTAAGACCCAATCTCCTAATGTCACTCAACTTAGAAGTAGAAAGAGCATAGTTCATGGAATTAAGCATATTAACTATATCAGTGTCTGTGTGTGGTGAGGTCACATTATTATCAGGAATCTTGAAACATGCTTTAATAACATCACTATTAATACAGAATTCATTACCTTTGATAGTGAGTATGATGGTCTTATCAGTTGAGTTGTATGTAGCAGTGGTCCACATCTCTTCAACAACTTCACAAAAGATGGTGGGTGATTCCAGCATGGCATAGTTAAGCTTGCAGTTCTTCACAAAATCCATCATTTTATTGTAGTCACCAAAATGCTGAATCCCCTTGTTCACTAAGGCTGTGAAGTTATTCTTCTCATAAATGAACCCAGTTTGAGACATAATCTTGACAACATGCGCCATTGTTAGAGAATAAGAGCTTGCAGAGAGAGAGTAAGTTCTTTGAAAGAGAAAGAAATTAGAGCAGATAATTTGAGAATGATAAAAGAAAAGCAATGGAAATGAAATAGGCTTTTATACTATCTCAAAAAATAACTGCCAAAAATAATAAAGTAAAATAAAGTAGCCAATTAAAATTGCCTAAAATAGTCGTTTAAAAATAAACTGTAAAAATCCCATCAATTATCCGTCCTGTTATGCTTACAAACTGTAAGTATACTCGATGGATAATGTTCAGGAAATTAACGGCTAAGATTAAGACAATTCGACGGATGAGGATAAACTGTTATCCGTCGAGTTATAAAATATTCCAGAAAAATAATTGATTTTTATTAGCAAATAGTATTCCGAAGGATGATCAAACTCGATGGATGAGGATCATCCGTCGAGATGTAAATTTTGACTTAACCAAAATTTCATCCATGACTGAAAAAAATCAATTTAACATAAGGATTTAAGAATAATTAAGCATACCTAACTCACTTACCAACCTTGAGAAGGTGGATTCATCCAGTGGCTTGGTAAAAATATCTGCAAGCTGCTTCTCACTTGGAACAAAATGTAGTTCCACAGTACCATTCATTACATGTTCCCTTATGAAGTGGTACTTGATGTCTATGTGCTTTGTCCTTGAATGTTGTACTGGATTTTCAGTGATGGCAATTGCACTTGTGTTATCACAGAAAATAGGAATCCTTTCAACTTTCAAGCCATAGTCTAGCAATTGATTTTTCATCCACAAAATCTGTGCACAGAAACTACCAGCAACAATATATTCAGCTTCAGCTGTAGAAGTAGAAACTGATTTTTGCTTTTTACTGAACCAGGACACAAGCTTGTTTCCTAGAAATTGACAGGTTCCTGTTGTACTTTTTCTATCAATTCTACAACCTGCATAGTCTGCATCTGAGTAACCAGTTAGATCAAAACCAGAATCTCTAGGGTACCAAATGCCAAGTTTTGGTGTTCCCTTGAGATATCTGAAAATTCTCTTAATAGATACTAAGTGAGATTCTCTAGGGTCAGCCTGAAATATAGCACATAAACATGTAGCAAACATTATATCTGGCCTACTTGCTGTTAAGTACAGAAGTGAGCCAATCATGCCTCTATAACTTGAAATATCCACAGACTTTTCAGTAGTGTTTAATTTAAGCTTAGTTGCAGTAGCCATGGGAGTTTTTGCAGATGTGCAATCCATTAGATCAAACTTCTTTGAAAGATCAAAAATTTATTTAGTTTGACTAATGAATATTCCATCACTAACTTGCTTAACTTGCAAACCAAGAAAGTAAGTTAGTTCTCCCATTATACTCATTTCATACTTACTTTGCATCAATTTGGCAAACATTTTGCAAAGTTTCTCATCTGTAGAGCCAAAAATAATATCATCTACATAAATTTGAACAAGTATGCTAGAGCCATTAACATTTCTAAAGAATAAAGTTTTATCTACAGTACCTCTTGTGAAGTGATTTTCCAAAAGGAACTTTGAAAAAGTGTCATACCAGGCTCTAGGTGCTTGCTTTAGTCCATAAAGTGCTTTCAAAAGATAATAGACATATTCTGGAAAATTTGGATCTTCAAAACCAGGAGGTTGACTGACATATACTTCCTCCTCCAAATCTCCATTCAGAAAGGCACTTTTGACATCCATTTGATAGACCTTGAAATTGACATGAGCTGCATAGGCTAAGAAGATTCTGATGGCTTCAAGTCTTTCAACAGGAGCAAATGTTTCATCAAAATCTATTCCTTCTTGTTGACAATAGCCCTTATCAACCAATCTAGCTTTGTTCCTGAATACTATGCCATTTTCATCCATCTTGTTTCTGAATACCCATTTGGTGTCTATTGGATTCTTTCCTTTAGGCTTGAGCACCAGCTTCCATACATTATTCCTCTCAAATTGATTTAGCTCCTCCTGCATAGCTAAAATCCAATCAGGATCCAACAAAGCTTCTTCTACCTTCTTTGGTTCTTCCTTGGAAAGAAAGCTGCTGTATAGACATTCTTCTTGAGTTGCTCTCCTGGTATGAACTCTAGACGAAACATCACCAATGATGAGCTCAAAGGGGTGATCCTTTGTCCATTTCCTTTGTTGAGGTAGATTAGCTCTAGATGAAGAGGCCTCATTGTTGTCTTGATGTGTGATTGAGTTTTGATTATTAGAAACTCCTCCTAAGTTTGTGGATCTTTGATTTGAGAAAGGGGAACTTTCTATAGGTGATCTATTCTGATTTCCAGATTCTTTTGATAACCCGACGAATGGTGAATTTTGAGTTCCGACAGATGAAGCTGGTTGTCTACCGACGGATAACGTAGATTGCCTCCTGACGGATGAAGGATTATGCAACTCGACAGGTGTTGAATTTTGTGCTTCATTGGTATTGGATTTTTCTGTATTATCCTTTGATACTATTTCTTAATAACTTTCATCATCACTGTCATCACTAACCATCTCCACATTGTCAAATTTGAGGCTCTCATGGTAATCTCCATCTTGCAGTCCTTCAATCTTTTTATCATCAAACACAACATGTATTGATTCCACAACAATGTTGGTCCTTAAATTGTAGACTCTATATGCTTTACCAACAGCATATCCGACAAAAATTCCTTCATCTGCTTTAACATCAAACTTCCCATTTTGATCAGTTTGATTTCTCAATATATAGCATTTGCAGCCAAAGACATGAAGAAAATTTAGAGTTGGTTTCTTGTTCTTGAACAATTAATATGGAGTCATGCATCTTGCCTGATTAACCAGGGAAATATTCTGAGTGTAGCATGCAGTGTTTACACCTTCAGCCCAGAAATATGTTGGCAATTTAGATTCTTCAAGCATTGTCCAGGCAGCTTCAATAAGTGATCTATTCTTCCTTTCCACTACTCCATTCTGTTGTGGAGTTCTTGCTGCTGAAAATTCATGCAAAATTCCATTTTCTTCACAAAATGCTCTCATGACAGAATTCTTGAACTCAGTTCCATTGTCACTCCTGATTCTTCTTACTTTGAAATAGGGATGATTATTGACTTGCCTTATGTGATTGATGATGATTTCACCATCCTCATCTTTAGACTTTAGGAAATATGTCCAAGAGAACTTTGGGAAATCATCTACAATTACTAGGCAATATCTTTTCCTTGAAATAGACAACACATTGACTGGTCCAAACAAATCCATGTGTATCAGTTGAAAAGGTTTTTCAATTATTGAGTCAAGCTTCTTCTTGAATGATGCTTTGATCTGCTTCCCTTTTTGACAAGCATCACACAATCCATCCTTAGAAAACTTCACTTGAGGAATGCCTCTACCTAGTTCTTTCTTTACTAGTTCATTCATGGTTTTGAAGTTTAAATGGGATAGTTTCTTGTTCTATAACTAACTTTCATCCTGACTTGCTTTGCTGAGAAGACAAGTAACAGATTCTGCATTTGATGAGTTGAAGTCAGCTAGGTACACATTTCCTTTTCTCACACCAGTGAGAACCACTTTGTTGCTCCTCTTGTTAGTCACAACACAGGCTTCTGAGTTGAAGGTTACTAAATTGCCTTTATCACAAAACTGGCTGATACTCAGCAAATTATGCTTGAGACCATCCACTAAGGCAACTTCCTCAATGATGACATTGTCTTTTGAAATCAAGCCATATCCCACACTATAACCCTTGCTGTCATCTCCAAAAGTAATACTAGGGCCAGCTCTCTCCTTGAACTCTATGAGCAAGGTAGAATCACCAGTCATGTATCTTGAACAACCACTATCCAAGTACCATAGATTCTTTCTGTTTCCATGCACACATCAAAATCAAATCAAGTTGATTTTGGTACCCAAGTTTCCTTGGGTCCTGCCTTGTTAGCTTGCTTTTTCTGTTTCTTAGGTTTGATCTCATTTGACTTGGGGATATCAGATTCACCCTTAGTCATTTGAGTTGAACCTTTGAAACCATTCATTAAAGCAGAATTATCATGCATATTATGATTAACAGGGAATGGCATGCTATTAGTGAACATGTTATTCCAGTATGGCATGCTAAATGGCATTTGTGGCATACTAAATGCAGTATAATAAGGATTAGGTGCAAATGGCATGTTAGCAAACTGTGCATTCATATTCTGTGTAGACATAGCATTCATAGACATAGGAGGCATGACATTCATGTTGGGAAAGTGAGGTGGCACATATATGGAAGTAGGCATGGCAGATTTGCAATTAACAGATAAATGATTTACACTACCACACTTGACACAGATTTTTCTAGGAGCATATTTATCAGGTGTGTAGTTATTGTATTTTTTAATCCCTACTTTACCATTTCTATTATTTTTTCTTTTTAGCCTCTGTTTTAACCTCAATCTTTTCAAGTCGGTCACTCAATTGTTTGACAGTCATATGGCCAACATTAGCCTTCTTTTCCTTCTTCACTTGACTAGACTCTCCTGGAACAAAATTCTTGGAAACTGATCCATATCTCTCATTTAACTTGACAAGCTTGGCTTTACTCATAGGCTTGCTCACAGTCGACGGATGAGGATTTATGTCACTCGACGGATAACCCTTTGTGCTATCCGAAGGATGACCCTCATCATCTGTCGAGTCTACATCTGTTAGCAATCCTTCCACCAGATTGGATTCCAGCTTCTCCGTGTTCTTTTTCCAGGCTGCATCATAAAATGACTCAATCCCTTGAACCTTGGTGATTTGAGCATGAACATCCCTAGATGTTTTCCATGCCTTAATCACTTCCTGTTCACGTTTAAGCTGCTTCTTCAAGATCTCTTCTTTCTTCAAGGATTCAGTTAATTCATCCTTAGCAATTTTGCACTCAATTCTTAATTTTTCAAAATCAATGAACTGAGACTCTAACACATTATTCCTCTCACTTAAAAACAAATTGTTTTCTTTGATTTTAGCATTTTCTTTAGTGAGAGACTTAAGTGTAACACGCAAATGGTATAATTCTGTAGACATGTCATTTAAAGCATCATTACACTCAGCTTTAGATAAATGTGCAAGGTTAGTGGTGATTACCTGATTACTTGAAGAACTTGTCTCTGTTTCATCAGACTTGGCCATTAGGGCTAGATTGACATAGCTGACATCTTCATCTTCATCCAGACCATCTGCTGCCCACTCATTTTCTTGTGTAATGAAAGCCCTTTCCTTTTGTTTGAGCAACTCAAAGTATTTCTATTTGTAATCCATAGGCTCAAACTTCTTTTTGTTGGAATCTGACTTTCTACACTCACTGGCAAAGTGCCCTTCCAAGCCACATTTGAAACAATTGAATTTTGATTTATCCACCATGTTTCTGTTTGACTTGGCTGCTCCAAAGTTCTTCTTGAACTTGAGCTTGGCAAATCTTCTGGTAAGAAATGCTAGATGTTCATCAATATCTTCCATGTCATCTTGGCTCAAAGAGTCTTCATTTTCTGCTACTAGCCCCTTGCCCTTGTTTTCACAGACCTTTGAAGTTGATTCAACAGCTTCCATCTTCATCTCCTTCTCTTTTTCTAACTCAGCAACTAGTGTAATGGATCCTCCTTTCTTCTTTCCTCTCTCTATCCTCTCATCTTGCTCTATTTCAAGCTCATAATTCTTCAGGATGCCATACAGTCTCTCCAAAGTAAACTCCTTATAATCTTGAGAGTTTCTTAATGAGACTGTCATTGTTTTCCATTCCTTTGGAAGAGATCTAAGGAATTTCAGATTGGAGTCTTTTGTCTGATAGACCCTTCCATGCAGCTTCAGAGCATTTAGTAGTTTTTGAAACCTACGAAAGATGTCAGTGAGAGACTCACTTTCTTCACTGTGAAAATGTTCATATTGCTGAGCTGCATCTTATTTTCTCTAACTTGCTCAGTGCCATCATAGATATTCTATATTGTATCCCAAACATCCTTGGCAGTTTTGCAGTTGATAATGTTGTCAAACATATCTCCATCAACTCCATTAAACAGGATATTCATGGCCTTTTTATCCTTCCTGACTTGTTTAATGTCAGGATCAGACCACTCATGCCTTGGCTTGGGGACTGATGACTCGTTTCCTGTTGCAACTCTCATTGGATGGAACATGAGGGCCTCTTTCTATGCAGTCCACATAGGCCTCATCTTGAGAAAGCAAATGAAGATGCATCTTTACCTTCCAGTGATGGTAATTATCTTTGTCCGAAAAAGAAATCTTGACCCCAACATCCTTCTTGTTCATCTTGCTGTTTTGTTGATCTTTAAACTCTTTGTTTATCAAGAGCTTGCTCTGATACCAATTGTTAATCCCTTAAATATTCAACAAGAATTACAGAAGGGGGGATGAATGGAATTCTTGAAACTTTTTCTTAAATAAAATTGTTCTAACTTAAATATATATATATATATATCAGTGTGAATTGATTTGCAGAGTGTGGAATAATAACTTCAAATGAATCAAAACACAAGTAATTAAAAACACAAGTCTTTAAAAAATTTCTGGTGGATTTGAATGTATCCACCAGAGATATATAATATATATCGAGAGAACTCTGTGTAGCAAAAAGCTCACAGCTGCTTACATGTGTTGAACAACTAAGAATACAGAGAAATGCTAAGAATTCAGCTTACAAATGTTTCTCTCCTTGAATCTCAGTTTTTGTTAGTTATTCTATTTGCTGCTTCTTGGTTTATATATCACCAAGATTACAAAGCAATAAGACAAGATAATAAAACAAAAACTATCAAGTCTAACGCTATGCTACTTCATTACTCTATTCCAGCATCTTTGAATATCTTCATAATAGCATGGAAATGGCAATGCTTCTTTGTTCTCTAAAACCCAGTTGAATAGGCTTCCACATTCCATTTACATACACTCGACGCGTGTGACTGAGTTGTCACTGTCAACAGATGTTTGAATTCTTTATCCGTCGGGTTCATGATCATCCGTCGAGTTCATGATCATCCATCGGGTTGTCTAGTTGATCATCCATCGAATGGCATTGTTGTTTATCCGTCGGGTAGCAATCTGACACTTGACTTCATTTCATTTATGTAGGATTACAAGACATCATCTATGTACAATTAATTAACCTATTCTGCATATCTAGTTAAAGTCAACATGACTTGAGTACTACTTACAGAATCTAAACAATGTGTATGCAGAAATGTGCTACAGACTTATTGTTACATAAGCTACTCACTTGATGGATAATAAATCATCATCCGTCGGGACTATAATCCTTATCCGTCGAGTGCTACATTTTTCACCAAGTAAAATCTACCAAGGTGTTTTGTTAATGAAATCATCAAGTTCAAAACATATACACAACAGAACCGAACCAAAATAATTCGGTTCGGTCCGATTTTGGACCGAATAGAGCGAGTTTTTAAAATAAAATAAAATTGTATTAAAATTTTAAAACAAAAATTATAAAATCTAAAATATAATTAGCGTAAGGTGATATGTAGATTTTAAGAGTGTATAAATACAATTACAAATTAAAAATTATGATTATATTTTAAGATATATATAAAAAATATATATAATAAAGAATTATAGTATAAACTTTTTTATTTTAAAACCTAATTATTATTAATTGCTATTTTATAATATAAAGGAAAATATATTCGACTTACTTATTTAGGTGTACTTACTCTTTTAACAATTATAATTAATAAAATATTAAAATAAAAATAAATAAAGTGAGAGTTATTTTAAACAACCGTGCATCGCACGGGTTTAAGGCTAGTATTCATAATAACAACTCACTTCAATGTGCCAGAGCTTAAATTTAACCACTTAAAATGAAAATGAACAAAGTCAAATTACATAAAACAAAAATTTACATACACTTATGTATAGTAAACGCCTAACTCTCCTAATGTCCTCAGATGTCAGATAAGAAAATAACAACGCGAAACTGCGAGAGTGAGTAAAAAATGTCTATCAAGTAATATGTTTTGGTTTCTGTTATGGGTAAAAAACTATGGTGTATTTAATGCTAGGTGATAACTCCAGTGTGCAAGGCTGCTTCTTTCGACGCCGTGCCCGGACCTTTCTCGTAGCAGTTGTGCTGTACCTGTTGTGCGATGTTTGCAAAATAACAACGGACGGGGGGTTTGAGCCCCACGGAGCCTTCGGTGTGAGAGTAAGAACTCGCTTTGGGGAAGATGTAAGAGAGCGTAACTCCTAAATCCCTTCCCTTTGAGGTATATATAGTCTAAAGGTAGGGTTTAAGGGTTGGTACCTTTAGATCAAGGCCGTTCATTATTGGAGGCGGAGGACGCCTATCTCGGATGGATTACATACACGTGTCCAGGTATGGACCATCTTTAGGATGCACCAAACATGTGTTAACGTGTTTCATATTTGTCTCAGTTATTGGTTGTTGATAGCTGTCATTGTCACGTGCCCACGTGCCCCTCCTTGGTGGGCTGTGGGGTAGGCTTGTGTCTGAGATGGGCTGGACCTGGAACCTCCTTGAGCTCGGCTCTCCCGATGGCAAGGTAGGATTCTAGCTGAGAGGTGATCCTGTTCTTAGGTAGGGCTTGGGCCCGGTTATCCATGTAAGCCTGGCTCATTCTATTAGGTTGTTCTGGGTTAGGAAGTCCTAGCTCTCCAAATGAGCCTGACTCACCCTAGAGCTGGGTTGGATGCTATCCAAGTGCTCATACCCTATCATTTGCCCCCACTCCCTTATGTAGATTTTCTGGATGAGGGATTAGAGAAAGGATATAGAATGGTTCTTGCCTTATTAAAAGTTTGCTACTTTCTTGCCCCCCCAATTCGGGTATGATGTGTATGCACCAATCCGGATCCAAGCAGAAGAAATGGTTTCCTTAAAAGTTTTTTACCGATTTTTTGCCCCCAATCCGGGTATGGTGTGTACGCACCAAGCCGGATTCAAATGGAGGATATTGGTTGACTTTGAGAAATTTTGCGGCTTTCTTTCCACCCAATCCGGGTATGGAGAGTATGCACCAATCCAGATCTAAGTAGAAGAAATGGTTGCCTTGGAATTTTTTTTGCTGCTTTCTTGTCCCCCAACCCGGGTATGGTGTGTATGCACGAATCCTGGTTAAGGTATAAGAGATTAGACCCAGGTTGGAGGCTTTAAATTCCAAAATATTGGAGGATGTTGTAACATTTTTTCAGCCTTCCCCCCCTCAATTTGAATTATAGGTAGTTAATATTCCTTGAAAATCGCCCTCAATGATGATGGGCTTAATTGTGGGGGTGTGTGTGTATATATATGGGCAACTGAAGGGGCAACCAATCATGGTCTGCCATGTGGCAGGGGAAGTTCCCTACCCCAACCCCCTATAAAATATTGTGCCCCTTATTCTTTTGCTTTTTTATTCCTCAACAAAAACCAACAACCATAACTTTAATCGTTTTCTTCCAAATTTTTGAAGAGCTGAAGGCTTGGTCTTGATTCCTCGTTATTGTTCCGTCGTTCACTGTCACTATTCTTCTTGTTCTACTTCTATTTCGACTTGTAAGTATTTTTTCCTTTCGCTGTTTATTTCTTCCCTTGTTGTCTATTTTTTGTTTGAGTTTTACATGCATATAGTTCTTCGCCTTTGATTTTGGTGTTTTTGTTTTGTCTTGGTATCAATATGTATTTTTGTTCACGGGGTATGGTTCACTGGTGTTATGGATTTAGTTTTTGGGTTCAGATATGTGGCAAATTAGTTGATTTTGTTTTGGATTTTGGTTTGAAATTTCTGGACTCTAAGTTGCTGTTCTTGGTGTTGTTGGTTAAAATAAGTGTATGTATATGTAAAATGGATATATTTTGCTTTTTGATTCTTACTAGAAACTGTTTTTGGTTATTACCGGGTAGATGGGTTCATACCCGTGTATGGTTTGCTATATTGACTTAGTGTCTACTGTTTTGCTAGTTTAGGGGCTTTGGTTATACCCGGGTTGGCGGTCATACCTGGGTATTGATGATGTTTTATATGCTTTTTCTTTTCGATAAGTAGGAATAACATGTTTAGGATAACGCTAGTTCGGACTAGTGATGTATGGCCGTGTTGGACTTGTATTGCCGGTCCGGATTGGCAGGTTATGGTAAATATAACATAATGCGTCGGGTCCGGACCACTTAGTAAAAACATAAAACTTGTAAGATCCAGACCAACTCACATTGATATTAATATGTGTATGGTCCGGACGAAGGTGCTTGATAAAAGGTATTTGATGTGTTATCCGGGTACGTCAAGTCAGGAGAGCGATCCAGATTCTTCAGAGAAAAATCAGTCCCGAGTAGAGATGGGTAAGACAACTGCAAACTCCAATGAGATTATTAGTAGGTTCTGGGTAAGAAAGCTCCCAGATAGATCCATACCCTTATTTCGGAGGGTATTAGATTGACGTCAAATACCATTTTGTGACAAAGGTCCGGGAGGTTGACAATTTCGTGTAATATATGAGAATAAAATATGAGAAACAGTCGAATGGTCACCCCAGGGTATACAATGAGGCCGAGCTCGAGCGTTCTTTTGCCGATATGACCATAAGCAAGGATCGCTATCCCTTGAAAGACACTTTTACTGATGCAGACTTGGTTGAGATGGATAAGGCAGTCCGGGAAGCCTTCCAGTTGACCCTGGACATTGAGTGGAGATGGTCGGCTCCTCAAGAAAGGATTTACCACAGATTGACTGACGGTTTCATCCCGGTTTGGATGGAGCATCTTAGGTCCGGGTGGAATCCCCGATGTCACATGTTTGTGAAGCACCCTTGCAAGCACGTGTATAAGATTTCTCATATGCTGATTACTCCAAATGGGATCAAATCTATGACCTGGTTTATAGACTATTGTAATAAGTCCGATTATCAGCCAACCTTAGAATTATTCCACCAACTTTTTTACTTGTCTAAATCGAGTCAGAGGCCCTTCTATGAGATCCGGTTTAGAGCTGCTGAGTGTGGGTTCGGTCCGGGTAGGTCCAAACCAGTTATGCACTAGTCCTTCTTGAAGCACTGGAATGGGGAGATTATATTGCTTGAGGGAATGGATTTGGCATACCTGCCCTACTTCATTCTAGAGGGAATTGAAACCAAGTTTCACCCGGCTATACTTGAGGGTGAGGCTGTGGATTGTGATTGTATCGGGTATCAGCTTACCCGAGATACTTTCTTGAATCACAAGACACTCTTCAATTTTGGGTGTAAGTCTTTCCTTAGTTTTCTTTGGTTGATTTTTGTCTGTTGTATACCCGGTTTTTGTTATGGTTTAATACCCAGATTTGTTGTACTACTCTTACCCTGGTCTTTTGTAGTGTTATGCGTGAAGGATTTCGAGCACATAAACGCAACTGAAATGATATAAAATTAAATTAAAACCAGATTAAAATTGAAACCCTAT
Organism: Apium graveolens; assembly: GCF_009905375.1. Classification (NCBI taxonomy): domain Eukaryota; kingdom Viridiplantae; phylum Streptophyta; class Magnoliopsida; order Apiales; family Apiaceae; genus Apium; species Apium graveolens. The sequence goes on from NC_133651.1 coordinate 181,929,369, forward strand.
ACAGGATCCATGCGAAAATAGATATTTAATTTGTAGTAATAATCTTTACCTTAAAGAAGCTTTCAAAGTTCATGGAAGATCAATGGAGTTCCAAACCTTGTTGAATCATCACGTATCCCGCTCTCGCGATATACGCTCTACGGTATCCACACAAACGCTTTTCTTGAAGGATTGATGTGTACTAGCACCCGAAAACTCCATCCCTACCTCTCTTCCTCTTTCTCCTTGAATGACTAGGGTTTTATAAACAATGTATCCTTCTCTATAAATCAGTCCTCAAAGAGTTTACTTAGAGAGAATAATGAGTTTTTTTAATTATAATCTAATTATAATTAATACTAATCTGAAATCCTAATTTTTTATTTAATTAAGTTAAACTTAATTTATTAATGACTTATTTCAGAATTATTTTAAGTAATTTCTCTATTATTATTATTTAATTAATTAAGTCATACTTAATTAATATTATAAATAAAATAAATTACTTATTTAATTTAAATTCATAATTTAAATTATTTCCCCTTTAAGAGTTCTTTGTGTGTGACCCTATAGGTTATTATTACTTCGACAATAATTTTAATTGTGACACCCTCCAAATCCAGGGTCTAGATTTAGGAGTCACTTATCGATAAACCATATTATAATAGACACTGCAGAATAAAATAGTAAATATGACCCCTTGCATGCAACTGGATCGATCACAGGTTATAGTTTGAAACATACACTAATACAAACCAAATTTATTACAACCCACAAGTCTATTTAATTTTACAACTTATTCAAATTTTATTAAAAACCTCTAGACTAGTAAAGCGTCCCAAAACAGTCTACCTGAAAAACACACCAAACTATTTACAATCACACAACTCATTGTTAAGTAACATGTTTGCTTTATAATGATTTTTATACTTAGAAAATATTCTAAGTAACAATTGATTGTTTTCAACCTGGGTATGCAACCATAGCCGGGTCGATGTTGGATTTTTATGCTTTTTGTACTTAAAATTTTTTCTAAATAACAATTGATTGCTTTCAACCCTGGTATGCAACCATATCCGGGTTATTGTTGGCTTTATTATGTTTCTTGTACTTAGAAAATATTCTAAGTAAAATTTTAATTGCTTTCAACTTGGGTATGCAACCATAGCCGGGTTGATATTAGCTTTATAAGGCTTTTTTTACTTAAAAAATATTCTAAGTAACAACTGATTGCTTTCAACCCAGGTATGCAACCATATCCGAGTTGATGTTGGATTTATAATACTTTTTATACTTAAAAAATATTCTAAGTAAAAATTTAATTGGTTTCAACCCCGGTATGCAACCATAGCCAGGTTGATATTGGCTTTGTAATGCTTTTCGTACTTATAAAATATTCTAAGCAACAATTGAGTGCTTTCAACTCGGGTATTTTCTACTCGGGTATGCAACCATAGCCGGGTTAAAATCTGGCTTTATAATACTTTTTGTACTCAAAAAATATTTTAAGTAAAAATTTATTTCTTTCAACTCGACAACCATAGACGGGTTGATGTTGGCTTTATAATACTTTTTGTACTTAGAAAATATTCTAAGTAAAAATTTAATTGCTTTCAACCCCTGTACGCAACCACAACCGGGTTGATATTGGCTTTGTAATGCTTTTTGTACTTAAAAAAAATATTCGAAGCAACAATTGAATGCCTTCAACTCGGGTATGCAACCATAGCCGAGTTAAAATCTGGCTTTATAAAGCTTTTTGTACTTAGAAAATATTCTAAGTAAAAATTTATTGCTTTCAACTCGGGTATGCAACCATAGTCGGGTTGATGTAAGCTTTATAATGCTTTTTGTACTTAGAAAATATTCTAAGTAACAATTTATTGCTTTCAACCCGGGTATGCAACCATAGCCGGGTTGATGTTACAACCCATAAGTCTATTTAATTTTACAACTTATTCAAATTTTATTAAAAACCTCTAGACTAGACTAGTCAAGCGTCCCAAAACATTTTACCTGAAAAACACACCAAACTATTTACAATCACACAACTCATTGTTAAGTAGCATGTTTGCTTTATAATGATTTTTATACTTAGAAAATATTCTAAGTAACAATTGATTATTTTCAACCTGGGTATGCAACCATAGCCGGGTCGATGTTGGCTTTTTATGCTTTTTGTACTTAAAAAATATTCTAAATAACAATTGATTACTTTCAACCCGGGTATGCAACCATATCCGGGTTATTGTTGGCTTTTTAATGCTTTTTGTACTTAGAAAATATTCTAAGTAAAATTTTAATTGCTTTCAACATGGGTATGCAACCATAGCCGGGTTGATATTAGCTTTATAATGCTTTTTTTACTTAAAAAATATTCTAAATAACAATTGATGGCTTTCAACCCAGGTATGCAACCATATCCGAGTTGATGTTGGATTTATAATGCTTTTTATACTTAAAAAGTATTCTAAGTAAAAATTTAATTGCTTTCAACCTCGGTATGCAACCATAGCCAGGTTGATGTTGTCTTTGTAATGCTTTTTGTACTCATAAAATATTCTAAGCAACAATTGATTGCTTTCAACTCGGGTATTTTCTACTCGGGTATGCAACCATAGCCGGGTTAAAATCTGTCTTTATAATACTTTTTGTACTCAAAAAATATTTTAAGTAAAAATTTATTTCTTTCAACTCGACAACCATAGACGGGTTGATGTTGGCTTTATAATACTTTTTGTACTTAGAAAATATTCTGAGTAAAAATTTAATTGCTTTCAACCCCTGTATGCAACCACAGCCGGGTTGATATTGGCTTTGTAATGCTTTTTGTACTTAAAAAATATTCTAAGCAATAATTGAATGCCTTCAACTCGGGTATGCAACCATAGCCGAGTTAAAATCTGGCTTTATAAAGCTTTTTGTACTTAGAAAATATTCTAAGTAAAAATTTATTGCTTTCAGCTCGGGTATGCAACCATAGTCGGGTTGATGTTAGCTTTATAATGCTTTTTGTACTTAGAAAATATTCTAAGTAACAATTTATTGCTTTCATCCCGGGTATGCAACCATAGTCGGGTTGATGTTACAACCCATAAGTCTATTTAATTTTACAACTTATTCAAATTTTATTAAAAACCTCTAGACTAGTCAAGCGTCCCAAAATAGTCTACCTGAAAAATACACCAAACTATTTACAATCACACAACTCATTGTTAAGTAGCATGTTTGTTTTATAGTGATTTTTATACTAAGAAAATATTCTAAGTAACAATTGATTGTTTTCAACCTGGGTATGCAACCATAGCCGGGTCGATGTTGGCTTTTTATGCTTTTTGTACTTAAAAAATATTCTAAATAACAATTGATTACTTTCAACCCGGGTATGCAACCATATCCGGGTTATTGTTGGCTTTATTATGCTTTTTGTACTTAGAAAATATTCTAAGTAAAATTTTAATTTCTTTCAACATCGGTATGCAACCATAGCCGGGTTGATATTAGCTTTATAATGCTTTTTTTACTTAAAAAATATTTTATGTAACAATTGATTGCCTTCAACCCAGGTATGCAACCATATCCGAGTTGATGTTGGATTTATAATGCTTTTTATACTTAAAAAATATTCTAAGTAAAAATTTAATTGCTTTCAACCCCGGTATGCAACCATAGCCAGGTTGATGTTGGCTTTGTAATGCTTTTTGTACTCATAAAATATTCTAAGCAACAATTGATTGCTTTCAACTCGGGTATTTTCTACTCGGGTATGCAACCATAGCCTGGTTAAAATCTTGCTTTATAATACTTTTTGTACTCAAAAAATATTTTAAGTAAAAATTTATTTCTTTCAACTCGACAACCATAGACGGGTTGATGTTGGCTTTATAATACTTTTTGTACTTAGAAAATATTCTAAGTAAAAATTTAATTGCTTTCAACCCCTGTATGCAACCACAGCCGGGTTGATATTGGCTTTGTAATACTTTTTGTACTTCAAAAATATTCTAAGCAATAATTGAATGCCTTCAACTCGGGTATGCAACCATAGCCGAGTTAAAATCTGGCTTTATAAAGCTTTTTGTACATAGAAAATATTCTAAGTAACAATTTATTGCTTTCAACCCGGGTATGCAACCATAGTCGGGTTGATGTTACAACCCATAAGTCTATTTAATTTTACAACTTATTCAAATTTTATTAAAAACCTCTAGACTAGTCAAGCGTCCCAAAACAGTCTACCTGAAAAACACACCAAACTATTTACAATCATACAACTCATAGTTAAGTAGCATGTTTGCTTTATAATGATTTTTATACTTAGAAAATATTCTAAATACAATTGATTGTTTTCAACCTGGGTATGCAACCATAGCCGGGTCGATGTTGGCTTTTTATGCTTTTTGTACTTAAAAAATATTCTAAATAACAATTGATTGCTTTCAACCCGGGTATGCAACCATATCCGGGTTATTGTTGGCTTTATTATGCTTTTTGTACTTAGAAAATATTCTAAGTAAAATTTTAATTGCTTTCAACATGGGTATGCAACCATAGCCGGGTTGATATTAGCTTTATAATGCTTTTTTTACTTAAAAAATATTCTAAGTAACAATTGATTGCTTTGAACCCAGGTATGCAACCATATCCGAGTTGATGTTGGATTTATAATGCTTTTTATACTTAAAAAATATTCTAAGTAAAAATTTAATTGTTTTCAACCCCGGTATGCAACCATAGCCAGGTTGATGTTGGCTTTGTAATGCTTTTTGTACTTATAAAATATTCTAAGCAACAATTGATTGCTTTCAACTCGGGTATTTTCTACTCGGGTATGCAACCATAGCCGGGTTAAAATCTGGCTTTATAATACTTTTTGTATTTAAAAAATATTTTAAGTAAAAATTTATTTCTTTCAACTCGACAACCATAGACGGGTTGATATTGGCTTTATAATACGTTTTGTCCTTGGAAAATATTCTAAGTAAAAATTTAATTGCTTTCAACCCCTGTATGCAACCACAACTGGGTTGATATTGGCTTTGTAATGCTTTTTGTACTTAAAAAATATTCTAAGCAACAATTGAATTCCTTCAACTCGGGTATGCGACCATAGCCGAGTTAAAATCTGGCTTTATAAAGTTTTTTGTACTTCGAAAATATTCTAAGTAAAAATTTATTGCTTTCAACTCGGGTATACAACCATAGTCGGGTTGATGTTAGCTTTATAATGCTTTTTGTACTTAGAAAATATTCTAAGTAACAATTTATTGCTTTCAACCCGGGTATGCAACCATTGCCGGGTTGATGTTGGATTTATAATACTTTTTTTACTTAGAATATATTCTAAGTAATAATTGATAATTTTCAACCCAGGTATGCAACCATGGCTGGGTTGATGTTGGCTTTTTATAATTTTTGTACGTAGAAAATGTTCGAAGTAAGATATGATTGCTTCCAACCCGGGTATGCAACCATAGACGGGTTGTTGTTGGCTTTATAATACTTTTTACACTTAAAAAATATTCTAAGTAACAATTGATTGCTTTCAACCCGAGTATGCAACCATAGTCAGGTTGATTTCTGATTTTTCTTTAGTGATGGTTTAAAACAATTGCCACCACACCATCGATGGCCTAATTGCACGTTTTTGCATGGTCGCATAGGTATGAAATTATGACCCTACCACAACACCCTGATTCTGGTGTTACCGTAGTAATACATACATGTTGTCATTGCTGAATAAACCTCTAGTGTTCACATAGACATCTTCTCTATTACAACCAATGAGGTGGTGTTGGTATAGACAATTCAATAAAGAATATTTTAGCTTTAACACAAAATTAAATTTTCCTTTAAAAATAACTGATATGACTAAAATAATTTATGGAGGTTGCTGGAAAGTACAATTCCGCCAAATAAATAAATTATTCATATTTTATGATTTTTGAAATATTTTGTTAAAATTTATAATAAATGAATAGATTTTAATAATTAATTATATAAATATATTAATTTTTTTAAATCACTAAAACAATTGTTTTATAGAAATTAAAGTTCGTAACTGCTTTGAGTATTTAAAATTTATTAAATTTCCACTATTAATTCAACGACACCTCTCGCAATATTAGAAGAGTAAAGCACCACCGCGAATGACGGAGGTCTGCTCCCGAAAGTAGATCGGAGGGAGTAAAAGCATGTCACCGGAGGTGGAAGATATGAAAACGAAGTTAATTTAGGAGAGTGAAGTGTTGGAGAGGATGAAGTAGAGAGAATCAACATGGAGAGAGGGAGAACTTAATTAGTAAGGGGGGGAGAGAGATAGAGAGAGTGAGAGAGATTTTATACCTCTATTTTGCAAGGGGACACAAAGATGTTCCTCCGAATGATTCATAGACTTTCTTCCCCGTACCCGCTGCTTCTCGAATTTAGGGATAAGAGAATGATAGCTGCAATTGAAAGAGCATGAAGAATCCCTAAATTCATTTCCCCCTTTAATTTGCCTAAAATTTTAAAGTCCCGCTCTGTTTAAACTTTAGCCGCCTGACCCAAAAACTTAGAGGCCCATATCCAAAATAAATATTAGCTTCCATCATATTTCTTTCCATAGACTGCTTTAAGCAACACCCAAACTGTGTTGCCATAAACCCGAAAAAAAATTAGTAAAGGCCCAAAAAGGGCTAAGGCAATATCAGAGCTATGTTGACTCGTAGCTAGTTAGTATATGTATCTATAGCAACACAACAGCCACTCTATTGTAACACAGCAAATCCTATTACAATATATATCAATAGAATATACTTTGGTCTCTATAGTAACACATATACTGTGTTCCAAAAGATTATAGAATTTATCAAACATATTATCAAATTGGTGGGGCCCACCTGTGGGGCCCACATAATAATTTTTTAAAATTTATATTCTATAGTTCTTTTGTTACTTGTTTTTTCTTTAATTTTCATAAATATAATAATAAATAGACAACTATTTCACTCTAAAATATAAATGAAAATGTTGCAACAATAATTAGAGTAACGACTCAATTTAAATAATAAATATAAACCCATGAATTGTTATTACAAAAAAATGAATAAATTTCCATAAAACTAAATTCTAGTTCAGCAAGTCCTCGAAAATCCCAAGTCATTCAAAAACTGATTCCAAACTCTTTGTGAATTGATGAGCAGCTGTCACCATCCTGTCAAATGGTCAATTATAAGAACACACCCACTTCGACAAAATATTAGACATTAAATTGTTGATAACACATTACAATACTGGTGAATTTACCTAAAAATTTACTACTAAACGAAAGAGATTGACCGAACTAAACAAAGGATATTGTATAGACAATTTCCTTTTGATTATGTAAGTAAGGGACAAGTGAAATATTGTAGAGGAAGGGGTAGATCGAGAGGATCACCTTGGCATCAGCGAGGATTCCTCAAATGCCACATGGGTGATTTGAGGAAACGTAGAACTCAAGACTTCAAAAACTGGGGAGTACACAATTGGAGAACGAACACCAGGAAGCGTAAAATAGTACAGAAGTGTATGTGTTCACATCTTTTGAATTTAATGCTGTCTCAAGGAAGTCACCTTCCACCTGCTAAGAAATAGAGGTATTTGTATATTAGCAATAAAAAAATTATAGTAAGAAAAATCCGCTTGTAGCAGAATATTCACTAGCTAAAATCAAAATCTGATAATTTATTTAAGGTAAAATAACTAGTACTGAACTACCCAAAAAATTTATAAACTGGTAGGAGCATTTTAGATTATCCTATATAAAGTCACCAACTAAACTGCATACAGAGAATCAACATATCTAAATATAATATAACAGGTCATAAGCAGATGGGAGATGTATCATGATTCGTGAACAAGTTCCATTCTAATAATTAAACCTGTTATAACAGCGAATAATATCTGGAATAAGCTATGCTCTGGCTGAACTAGAGCAGGGGATAACAATATGTCTGACACTTTCACTAGCCTTCATTTCTTCATTACCAACAAGATCTGCAGTTTTCTTATCTGGCTTTAAAAACTTTGTTGCGATCTAACATCAAAACGAGGACAATGTCAGATCTAAGTTTAAGGAGGCCCTGGTAGGAAATCTCAGTTTAGTGAATAAATAAATAAGAATATCTACACATGACGTGGCTAAAATTTATTCAAATACGTTGACCATTTAAAACTTCACCTTCTTCACCTGTATAAATATATCTAAAATTACAAATCTAGTTTAGTAGTAAAACAACTGTTCAATTAATCGTTTTGACGTAAGCAAATGGTGCAATACAACAGATATACTAGGAGCGAGGTTATAGTGCTTCTTTGGCTTGAGGCATCCGTATAGTAAAGGGCCAAAGGAACTACACTCTTGTTTCCACTAGAATGAAAGTTAATAATATATGCAAAAATTCGCTGCATAAAAGATAATTCTGCATACTGAGTTGCTTGCATTAAGACTTCCGGCAGTTTAGCTGGTAGAAACTTAGCCCTTGGAAGATGTTGTGATAATGATGTCCTAATTTCTACATTCTATTTACTATTTGATTCAAATAATGAATTGCAGAATTTCAAATACCCACACGCTCAAGCCCCAACGATCACAAGCATCGATATGAGCTTTCCGACTCAACAACAATTCCACGACATAATTATGACATTCACGGGCCGCAATATGAAAAGCAGTACGTCCATCCAAATCAATACTATTAACATCCACACCTGCCTCAAGCAACTCTACCACACCTTCCACATCACCTCTACTCGCCGTAAACAATGTTAAGAATATGTTGTGAACTTGATGATAAGTTAAAAAACACACCTTAATAGATTTAACTTAGTGAATTTGTAGCTCTCAACGGATTTTCTAATATAGTCTCGACGGATGAACTTTACAGTCCCGACGGATGACAACTGAACATCCATCGAGAGTGTAGCTTATGTAACAATAAGTATTGTAGCACATTTCTGCAAACAACAATGTTTTAGTCTAGTAGATTCTGTAGAATTCTCTAAGTCATGTTGACTACTAGATTGATATATAGAATAGGTTGGCTAATTAGAGTCAAGTGACAGAAAGACTCCCGACGGATGATCTACAAGGCTCCCGACGGATGATCAACATAAGCCCGACGGATGATCAACATAATCCCGACAGATGATCATATTAAAAATAGTTGTTGATAGTGACAACACAACCACATGTATTGGGTTTTTGGAAAAGAAAAGTGGCAGCCTGTTAAGCAGGATTTTGAGAACAAAGAAGCATTACCATTTCCAAGCAAATATGAAGATCTTCAAAGATGCTGGATAGAGTAATGTAGCAGCATGATATTAGACTAGATTCATTTTTGTTTTATTATCTTGTCTTACTATCATGTAACTTGGTGATATATAAACCAAGAGTAGCAAGTAGGACAAGTGACTGAGTAAGCTTATTTTCCAGAGAAATAGATAAGGCTGTATTTGTTAAGAATTTCTCAGTAAGTTTGTTTGTTCACTTGTAAAGCAGTTGTGTGCTATTCAAAGCATCACAAAGTTCTCAATCAGATATATATATCTATATATATATATATGGTGGATACATTTTAATCCACCAGAAAGTTTTAAAGCTTTGTGTTCTATTACTTAGTGTTTTGATTTCTGTTATTCTTCCATTCCGCATTACTGCAAATCAAACACTGTTATATATGTTAAGTTAGAAAATTTTTAAAATCTCAAAAAGAAGCCAGAATTACATTCAACCCCCTTCTGTAATTCTTCTTGTATTGTTTGGGAATAATAATTGGTATCAGAGCAAGCTCTTGAAGCAAAAAGAGTGTAAAGATCATAACAAATCAACAACATGAACAAGAAGGATATTGGAGTAAGGATTCCATTTCTGGACAAATACAACTATCACCACTGGAAGGTGAAGATGCACCTACATCTTCTCTCTCAAGATGAAGCTTATGTGGACTGCATTGAAAGAGGTCCTCATGTCCCTATGAGAGCTGCTACAGGGAATGAACCATCAGTTCCAAAGCCTAGGCATGAATGGTCCGATCCAGATATTGAGCAAGTCAGGAAAGATAAAAAGGCCATGAATATAATGTTTAATGGTGTTGATAATGATATGTTTGACAACATCATTAACTGTAAAACAACCAAAGAAATTTGGGACACAATACAGATTATTTGTGATGGTACTGAGCAAGTAAGGGAGAACAAGAGGAAACTCTTAATTCAGCAATATGAGCACTTCCACTGTGAAGAGAGTGAGTCACTCACTGATATTTTTAGTAGGTTTCAAAAACTGTTAAATGCTCTAAAACTGTAAGGAAGGGTCTATCAAACAAAAGACTCTAAACTCAAGTTCCTTAGATCTCTCCGAAAGGAGTGGAAGCCAATGACAGTCTCATTGAGAAATTCACAAGATTACAAGGAGTTCACCTTGGAAAGACTGTATGGCATCCTGAAAACCTATGAGCTTGAAATAGAGTAAGATGAAAAGATGGTGAAGGGAAAAAATAAGGGAGGATCCATTATACTAGTTGCTGAGTTAGAGAAGGAGAAAGAGATGAAGGTGGAAGCTGTTGAATCTACATCAAAGATCTGTGAAAGCAAGGGTAAAGGGCTGGTAGCTGAAAATGAAGAACAACTGAGCCAAGATGAAAAGGATGATATAGATGAGCATCTAGCATTCTTATCTAGGAGGTTTGTCAAGCTCAAATTCAAGAAGAATTTTGGAGCACTCAAGCCAAATAGAAACATGGTTGATAAGTTTTTAGGAATATATTGTGAACTTGATGATAAGTTAACCAAATCACCTTAGTAGATTTAACTTAGTGAATTTTGTAGCACTCGACGGATGATCTAATATAGTCCTGACGAATAAACCTTACAGTCCCGACGGATGACAGAGTAATATCCATCGAGTGAGTAGCTTATGTAATAATAAGAATTGTAGCACATTTCTGCAAACAACTTTTTGTAGATTCTGTAGGAGTATATGAGTCATGTTGACTACTAGTGGATATGCAGAACATGTTGATTAATTGTAAATATGAGATGTCTTATAATTCTGTATAAGTGAAATGGAGTCAAGTGACAAATAGCTACCCGACGGATGATAAACAAAGCTAGCCGATGGATGATCAACAAAGCTTCCTGATGGATGACAAATATGTCCCGACAGATGATCAAATTTAAATATCTGTTGACAGTGACAACACAGTCACATGCGTTGGGTGTTTGTAAAAGGAATGTGGCAGCCTGTTAAGCAGGAATTTGAGAACAAAGAAGTATTACCATTTCCATGAAATTGTGAAGATATTTAAAGATGCTGGATAGAGTAATGTAGCAGCATGATATTAGACTAGATTCATTTTTGTTTTATTATCTTGTCTTACTATCATGTAACCTGGTGATATATAAACCAAAAGTAGAAAGTAGAACAAGTAACTGAGTAAGCTTATTTTCCAGAGAAATATATAATGCTGTATTTGTTAAGAATTTCTCTATAAGTTTGTTTGTTCACTTGTAAAGCAGCTGTGTGCTATTCAAAGCATCGCAAAGTTCTCAATAAGATATATATATATATATATATATATATATATCTGGTAGATACATTCTAATCCACCAGAAAGTTTTAAAGCTTTGTGTTTTATTACTTAGTGTTTTAATTTCTGTTATTCTTCCATTCCGCATTACTGCAAATCAAACACTGTTATATATATTAAGTTAGAACATTTTTAAAATCTCAAAAAGAAGCCAGAATTACATTCAACCCCCCTTCTATAATTCTTGTTGTATTGTTTGGGAATAACAATTGGTATCAGACCAAGCTCTTGAAGCACAAATAGTGTAAAGATCACAACAAATCAACAAGATGAACAAGAAGGATGTTGGAGTAAAGATTCCATTTCTGGACAAAGACAACTATCACCACCGGAAGGTGAAGATGCACCTACATCTTCTCTCTCAAGATGAAGCTTATGTGGACTGCATTGAAAGAGGTCCTCATGTCCCTATGAGAGCTGCTACAGGGAATGAACCATCAGTTCCAAAGCCTAGGCATGAATGGTCTGATCCAGACATTGAGCAAGTCAGGAAATATAAAAAGGCCATGAATATACTGTTTAATGGTGTTGATGGTGATATGTTTGACAACATCATTAACTGTAAAACAGCCAAGGAGGTTTGGGACACAATACAGATTATTTGTGATGGTACTGAGCAAGTAAGGGAGAACAAGATGCAACTCTTAATTCAGCAATATGAGCACTTCCACTGTGAAGAAAGTGAGTCACTCACTGATATTTTAGTAGGTTTCAAAAACTGCTGAATGCTCTAAAATTACATGGAAGGGTCTATCAAATAAAAGACTCTAACCTCAAGTTCCTGAAATGCAATAACACAAAAACACATAAAAAATACCAACAACTTGAGTCCAAAACACCAACTTAAGCCTGAAATGAAGCATTCCAAGTTGATATAAAATCCACTTATCACACCCCAAACTTGAATCGATGCTTGTCCTCATGCATAAACAGACTCAAAACTACCAAACAAACCTAATGCATGAATGCAACTACGTGAATGTAACTAAATGATAATGCAATCGATCCCCTCAGAATAACCATAACCAAATGAATAAGCCGTGCCTCTAAGAATGCAATAACTCAAAACAGAGTTTGAATAAATCTCACAAATCAACTCACAAACCAGAACGTGCGTGTGTGGATGCTTAACAGATATATTCTTGAAACTAGATCAATAACCATAACTTATCTTTCATCAAAACAATCACAAGTTTATAAACAGAATAGATGTTAAACGCATAATGACTCACAACACCTCCCTCCTACTAGAGTTATACAAGGATTCATGCTATTATTGAACACATAACAAATATACTTATTTGACCGTACAATGAATGAGGTCCCAAAAGACTTATGCAAAAATACCCATATAGCGAGCGTTAGGTTAGCGGATCCCAGACTATAAAAGCCTTAGGTCACTAGGCACAAAGTCCCCTAGAATTTAATAACCCGAGTATTAAAGAGCTCACTCTTGATCAATTATGCATAAACACATACTTTTTTTCTTTTCTTTTTTCTTTTTTCTTTCTCATTTCTTTTCTTTCTTTCTCTTTTTTTCAATAATTTCTGAATGAGTGTGTTTCGCTCCATCTCATTCAACCCTAGAATACTCATAAATTATGAGTCGGCTACTAGCCATTTGACGTCTAGCCTTTCAACAACTAGCAATGAAATCCAAGCTTTTCTCTAGTTTAAAAATCCAGTGTTCTTTTTTATCATTACGAGAATACCAAAAATTCTAGATATAAATAAGTGATTAAATCTCAACAGCTAAACAAGTATGATCATGATCTAGATCAAAAGCAACCCAATAAGACTTTGTGAAATTTTTTGTTTCTGGCATGCAAATCAATTCATTAAGACTTAAACATCCCTCTATTCGTCATCACCACACTCAAATCAACATCAACTTATCAAATAACATAGTTCATCTTAAGGGATCATGCTAAATATGCATGTAAATGCAACTATATGAAATCACATAAAAACAAACAAATATGTCCTATATGAACAATCATGCAACACTACGAATGAAATACAACTATATGCAACATGAATCTATATGAACTATATGGACACACACAAACTAATCCTTACATTATCACCCCAAAACTTAAAATTTTCAATGTCCTCATTGAAGGAAATAATAAGGATTTCAGGCATACCTAGTTAGCGGGATGATCACCCTCTTCGGGTGGGGGATCAGGTGGCCAATCAACCTCGATACCAGTGGCTCGGAAAATAGTGCCCAACGCCTGTGTCAAATCTGCAGCAAAACGACGGTGAATATCGTGCATGGCCTCCATACGCCTAATTACTCACCTGTACTGCTCATCACCAACACCAGTCCTATCAACTACCTGCTACAAAGGAGAAGAACCCTCTATGGGCACTGGAGGATTCGTTCGACTACCCTCTACATCATCAAAAATATATCCCAAGCCCTTATCATATAGTGCACCTAAGAATGCATAAATCAAGTGATCTGGTAGTGGGTGAAGCTCAAATGTGGAAACATCTTTAATAGATGGCTCGAGACGCTCCTGAGAAATTTTCAGCTCTGCTACCCCAAGAGAATCGAATGGCATATCCAACTTCCTCTTCTGCGGAGGTGCATTCAAAACCTGTAGTTTCTCTGCTCCTTTCTTATCATCAATAACTGATTTCCCATTAAGGATCTCTCTAAGGTCTCTGACTTTGGCAATTGCTCAAGTTTCGAATTCACGATAGAGTCTACCCACTCTACTTTAAAGCACTCCTCTTTAGCTGTGGGTAACTTTATTGCTTTGAACATATTAAAAGTGACCTTTTGATCATGAACTTTCATTGTAAGCTCTCCTTTTTGCACATCGATCATAGTTCGGCCAGTAGCTAGGAATGGTCTCCCCAAGATAATGAGAATCTTCTTATCCTCCTCAAAGTCAAGAATTACAAAGTCAGCAGGAAAGATAAGTTTGTCCATATTGACCAAATCATCCTCTACTATACCCCGTAGATATGCGTTAGAACGATCAACTAGTTGCAATGACATGTATGTCGATTTCGGATGAGGTAGACCAAGCTTTTTGAAGATAGACAAGGGAATCAGATTGATGCTAGCTCCCAAATCACATAAACACTTGTTGAACGACAAGTTTTTGATGGTGCAAGGAATAGTGAAGCTTCCAGGATCTTAAAGCTTCGAAGGCAACTTCTGTTGCAGTACAATACTGTACTCCTCCGTAAGAGCAACGGTATCTAAGTCATCGAGCTTCACTTTCCGAGAGAGAATACCTTTCATAAACCTCACATAGCTAGGCATCTGTTCAAGAGCTTCAGCGAAAGGTATGTTGATGTGAAGTTTCTTGAACACCTCCAGAAACTTAGCAAATTACTTATCCAACTTCTGCTTCTACAGCCTTTTAGGAAAAGGAGGTGGAGGATAGACCCGTTTCTCCCCTGTATTACCCTCAGGAGGAGTGTGTTCCACAGTTTTCTTCCTTGATTCCACTTCTGCTTCCTTCTGCGCATCTTCTTCAGCCAAGACTTCAGATTCCGGTACTTGAGATTTTTTAGAGCTTGCAACCTTCCCAGACCTCAATGTAATTGCCTTAACCTGCTCTTCTGCTTCCCTCTTTCCTGAAACTCCTGTATCACTAGAAAGCGTTCCTGGTAGTTGATTCAATAAGGCGTTAGCAATTTGTCCTATCTGGTTCTCCAGAGTCTTGATAGAAACAGCCTGACTCTGGCATATAAGAGCCTGATTTTTGCACATAAGCCTCAACTCCTCCAATTCAGATTTTTCATTTGAAGATTGACCTGCATCATGAGTTTGCTGTTGAAGTTGGAGTTGTTGTCTTGGTGCAAATTGTTGCTGAAAATCAGGAGGGTTGAATTGTTTTTCTCCAAACTGCCGGAACGACTGTTGCATGGCTTTCTGATTGTTGCTCCATCTGAAGTTCGGATGATTCCAGTGAAGGAATTTACAGATGAGCGGAAGCGTGAAATAACATTTAATCCGTAAAAACCATAAATCGCACATATAGAAAAATGTATAAAAAGGAAAAAACTGAGGAATCGTAACCATACCTTGTGAATCGAAGCTTTATAAAAAAATGGAGTGCTAGCAGTTGCTCCTCAGTGTGTGAAGCACTCTACCGGTATCCACCAAGAACAATCGTCTTCAATGAACCTTTTTATAAAACTGAGCTTTTATAAAAATGGAGTTTTTGGGGGTGAGAGAGAGAGAGAGGAAGAAGATGGAGGCTAGGGTTTTCACAAAACCAAGTATGTAAATAGAATAAGCCATCTCATTCTATTTATAGGGCTTTCTTAGGGTTTTATAATATATCTTTATATATATATTAACCCCAACATTTTATCTTTATAAAATGCTTTAATAATAATTAAAACTATTTTAATCATTATTTCTTTTTCTAAACTATTTAGAAAATAATTCTCTCTCTCATTATTTTATCAAAGAAAATATTCTTTTATGGTGTGACCCTGTAGGTTCAATATTATGTCGGTAGTAGAAATAAATAATAATAAACTTTTATTAATTATTTACATGAATACTAAAATTTATTAAATATAATTAACTGATTAATTATATTTATTCTACATCGTGAGTGATGCTTCTCAACATATCGCGACTATCCGGATAATATGAATTCACTGCTTAGAATACCAAGAACCTGTCAGTGACTAGTTACCGTATAATGAATTCCTTCTACCCTTATAATATCCTGAATAAATACAAGGCATGGATCTCGTGTCAGGCCTATCAAATTTAATCATATGATTTCTTATTCATAATGCAAAGTTTATATTAATGCAAATTAGAAACTCCTTTCTAATTTCATACACTCTGGCCAGAGATTCAAGAACTCGCATACTAAGAATAACATAGGATATTCTCTTTCTATACTGGAAGGGGTAGATCCTTTATTGACATTAACTATCTCTATACACAAATCCCTATGCCCAAAATAGACCTAATGGATGTCCTTGAGACTAAGGACTAAACCAAAGCACAGTTCATTATATATAAGATACCTTTAATGATCTCAAGTCTAAGGACACTTGTACAACTATCACTCAGTGAATAACTATTGACACGTGAGTAATCTCCATTAGTTGTTCAACTTATCGAGTCATGTTCAGTGAACTTATTCCCTAATAAGCACCTACATACTAGCTATAGTGTCACCACACAAATGCCTATGAGAACAGACATCCTCCTGAAGGGAGCAAGCATAGTATGTACCAATCTTTGCGGATCCACTAACATCTGATTAGTTATCCTATGATCAGGAACTGTTTAAGTCCAGAGTTGTCATCTTCTAGATCTCACTATTATAATCTCATTATAATTCTAGAAGCTTTACTCTAAACTATGGAACATCTTATTTAATACACTTTAAATAGATAAAGCCCATAATAAAATCATAACAAGTCTTTTTGTAATAACCCCAAATTTTGGAATTTTTGAAACCCTTATGAATAGTGATTTTGCAGATTATGCTGAATGAGAAAACTTTTCATGCCACACTATGTAGGGTTCTTCTATTGTTATTCTGAGATCTTATTAGTACTTTATATGGGATATAATTTTATGTAAAGATCGTCAGAATCCAGATCCGAACACTTTGATTTTTCCTGAAAATCCACCAGATACCGAAAGAATTGAGTATAAAGTATCAGGATAAAAAGGATTTAAATTCAAGGATTATAAGAGAGGATCATAAAAGGGATATAATGTATTAAGAAAGGTTAAGGGAACCTAAGTAATAAGATCCCGGGTATGATCCCTCAAACGAGAAACGAGAACGAAAGTTAAGCGAACCGTATAACAGATCAGCGGTCATTAGGCAAACAATTAGGAGTTAATCAAGGAGGTTAGGGATGATGAGGTCATCCAACCAATAAGAAGAGGGCAAGTAAGGGATGATGACATCATAAGCATGACATAAGCATGACATAAGGGGAAGGAGGTGTGGTTGAATAATAACCATACAAAGTTCAAGGTTAATAAGGTAATTAACCAAAATCAAGACAAAAACAACCAGGGCAAATCAAAACAAATCACAAAAAAACACAAAACACTCCATTTTCTTCATGAAGCTCTCGGATTCTTTCTTAGAAAAAGGGAAGTCCAAGCTCCTCCACTTGCTAATTTACAAGGTAATTATCCTAGCTTCTCCTAGTTAAGTTACATACTTCCTAGAAATATTAGCTTCAAAATCCTTTCCTAGCATTTCCTATAAATCATTCAAGAAGATGGTGAATAGTACTTTCTTGAAATTAATTTTTGTGTTCTTGATTTCTTTGAAAGAACAAGCTTGTAGGACATTAGATTAAGGCTTCCATGGGCATTCCAAGGATCTTTCATGGATTAAAATCTTCAAGGAAGGTATAACTCTTCATTATCTTAGCATTTAGTTGTTTGGTATAAATGATTATGGTGATGAAATGAGAGATTAAGTGTAGTAGTTGTTTTGTCATGTTGAGATCTTAGTGGTTAAGTGCTTTTGTTTATTTTGGAGTTAAAAAGTAGCACTAGATGTTCTTGATGATTCATGGTATGATTTGAGCTTGGTTTAAATGGTTTAAAGTGGTTGATGAGTGATATGGTCATATGGTTGTATTGGTATTGATTGGTGATGATTTGGTGTTGAATTGGTTGGTATAAAATTGGGAAATCGCGTAATATAGCCGTCATAATGTCCGATTTACTTTAGACTGCTTTTGTTCATAACATTAGGACCGAGAACTCCCTTCTAGGTTTTGACCATTGCCATTTTTAGATAGTTCATGTTACGAGCTTCGTTTTGATATATGGTTCGTTTGATTCTGATGTACGGTTTAGGAGAAACGGCCGTTTTAAGTAACGACGTTTCGTGAACGAAACATTACCCCTCACCTTCCTTTGAAACATAGGATAAAGAGCTTAAAGGACTAATTGGAGTATGAAACATTTATGTAAAGTGTAATAGGCAGTTGGTAAGACACTCGCAAAGGAATCGCCTTAAAACTCGTAATGGTTAAATTATTAAAAATGGTGGAGCCGAGGGTACTCGAGCGACTTAAGAGAATCTGTAAGCGCAAAGCGAGCGTTAGAGTCTAATTTGATTAAAGTATAGATTTACAAGTGACTTTGGTTTAATTCCAACTTACATGTTATTTATAGGTTACCAGACTCGTCCCGAGCCATTTGTAACCCCCAGTCGCTCAGGCAAGTTTTCTACCCGTTATACTGTTGTTGTGATGTATATGTGTATATGCATTATCTTGTGATAAATGCATGATTGTTATTAGCAAATTCTTGCGATATATTGGAGCATGTGATATGGTATATATGCATGTCTGCTTCGTAATCTTGATATATATCTGTTGGTTCAAATGCTTATTAGTTGCATAATACCTATGCTAGAGATAAGCGGTAATTTGCATATACCCTTAGAAAAGGGGACCCCAAGGTGAACATATTTCTAAACCGGGAGTCGATGTTCCCGAGTATATTATATATATATTTATATATATATGGATATAGTTTTCAAAACTATTGATCGAATAAGGTTTATTCGATAACTTTATTTT
Organism: Apium graveolens; assembly: GCF_009905375.1. Classification (NCBI taxonomy): domain Eukaryota; kingdom Viridiplantae; phylum Streptophyta; class Magnoliopsida; order Apiales; family Apiaceae; genus Apium; species Apium graveolens. The sequence goes on from NC_133651.1 coordinate 181,948,523, forward strand.
ATTTAATGAATATTATTTGAATATTCATTCGAGGACTTATGACTCTGTTTATTCTATTTAATGATTATTAATTGGATATTCATTTGAGGATGTATGACTCCGTTTATTTTATTTAATGACTATTATTTATAATACTCATTCGAGGTATTATGACTCAGCTTATTATTTAATAATATTCTTTATTTTATTAAAGAATAATGTTTCGATAATCAAACTTATTTTCGATTATTCAAATAAATATTATACTTTCGTATAAGTATATCTTTGGTTATTTAATATCCATTTCAAGTATGAGTTTTAAAACTTCTACTTCAAATATTTTTATAAGGATTATCTTTATGAGAATATTATTTAAAAAATAATATTCAGATATTTCTAATATATCGGGACTGATTTATTTTAATAAATCAGCAGTACTCCAAACATTCTTAAAAATGTTTTCGAGTCTTCAAAATGATTTTTAAAGTTAGAGTGGACCCCAAAACTCATTTTTATATTTAAGATCTTCTTTTCAAAGGGGATTTAAATACTCGCTCAAAACCTGGGGGATCCGGCTCTGTGGTGTATTTTACATTCACAACGTGGTTGCTGTTTTGAGAAAACAATTTGATTACTTGCCCAACATTCGGGAAGTAAGTCCATCTAATTGAGTCGGCATAAGCGACAGGCCGGGGTACGGTCTATCAAAGTGTAAGTGGCTGGGTGGCAGTCCATCAACGCGTAAGAGGCCGGGTGGCGGTCCAGCACAAGGTCCTTATGTGGCCAGGGTGATGACCGGTGGGGGATTCATCCATCTAGTAGTAGAAAAGGTTACTTATTTGTATCTTTACCTGATCAGCAAGATATCAGGTTTATGCCAAAATTCTTTCCTTTACAAATTTATTGGATATTGCAATTCTGTTCATACTTTACATGACAGAGGTTTTCAGGAAACGTATGTATATATATAGGTGTATATATATATCGGGACTTAATGTATCTCGTAACTTCATTATTTATAATGATATTCAAAGATTGAATCTATTCAAATCTTGTCTTGTAGTCTCATCTATGTGATGAACTTTTGAATGCTCATTATAATTTGAACGGTGGTAGTTCAAGTAGTATTTGGAAAAGATATAAGTATATTGGAGTATCTTGTAACTTCATCTTTTGAACTTATATCTAGTAAATGATTATCTTATGCATGTCAAAGATTTTCAGAAAAACGTTGAGACAAGGTTAGATATATGAGATCACCTCGCAACGATATTTATTTTTATACAATTATAAACTGGAACTCTGTGTATATTATGCATGGAAGAGGACTTCCAAGATTTTGAAAAGTATATATGTATATATACTAAAAAATTTGCGACTTCATCCCATTAAGATATCAAACTTGGTTCATTTCTTTTGACCAAGACTTTCATGAGTACTATGAGAAGGCTCATATATTGTTAATCATTATACATATTATTTTGGTGGGCTTGCTGCTCACCCTTGCTTTCTTCTTTTATCACACAATAACAGATAGAAAAGATGAACATGACCAAGCTCCCAATTCGCGAGCGGATAGGAAACATTCCGCAGTTTCCTATAGGCGTTGATGTCGCTGTAGCTGAGGTAGGAACTACCAATAGGCTAGGTTTTCAACTATTGATGAACCAGACTTATGTATAATATGAATTGTAATAATGGCAAGGAATATGTAAATTTATTCAGAACCCTTTTAAGGTGTAACGGTTTATAATTGTGGAATATAAGAACTTGTGTTTTTTTTGATATTCATCTCTGAGACTATAACTTGTGGTGTGTGTGTTTATTGTGGGGTCACCGTACAGAGTAGTTGATTGTTTATTAAGATTGGGTGTTATTAAGGGAAATGGAACTCGTGACAACCCGGATCCCCGACCCCGGATTTGGGGGTGTTACAGAAGTGGTATCAGAGCTAAGCGTTATAAACCTCAGAGATGATATGACGTTAAAATAATAAGTTCACTAAGATAATAAGAACTCTTGCCAAGTTCATAGTCGGGCTACCTAACATAGTACTGACAGTTAAAACCCTTATGGGAACCCTTATAAATATCGTGATAGAAGCGTAGTTCATTATCGTAGATGGTAGCGGGACTCCGAACCCTGAGGCTGAGGAGCAACAGCGCGATGATGTTTTATTACTAATTGGAGATCGGATTGTGGATCCGATAGAGCGTCCTAACGCAGGACCGGATGATGTTCATATTGAGGATGTAGTGGTTGAGGATGTTGTCCTAGATGGGATTGTTGCTGAGGAGGATCTCGTGGAGGATCCTAACAAGAATGAATAAAGGACCATTGAGGAATTGATGACCATGGTTAGGGAAACTACCAGAGGTAGGATTGGCCGATCACTACCGGAGGTTCGTTCAAGTTTTTAAAGATAGTAGCCCCTTTAACGCGACTTACTCGTAAGACTAAGAAGTTTGAATGGACAGAGAAATACGAGAAAAGCTTTTAACAACTGAAGCAAAGGTTGGTGACGGCCCCTAGGTTGGCATTGTCGGATGGAAAAAGGAGATTTTGTGATTTGTATTGACGCTTCGCATAAGGAATTAGGGTGCTCTTATACAGCACAACAAGGTACTCGCGTACGCGTCAAGAAAATTAAGGGAATATAAAATTCGATATCCCCACCCATGAGCTTGGACTCGTGGCAATAGTTTTGCCCTAAAGATTGGAGGCACTACTTGTATGGAGAGAAGTGCGAGATTTACCTAAGCCATAAGTGCTCTAGTACATTTTCACGCAGAAAGAGCTCAACATGCGCCAAATGAGGTGGTTAGAGCTAATCAAGAATTATGATTGGGAGATTCTTTATCATTCAGGGAAAGCCAATGTGGTGGCTGATGCCCTTAGTAAAAAGGAGAGACTCAAGATAATAATGTCTTTGGGAGAGTTTATAAGAGATTTTGAGAAAATGGAAATAGAAGTGAAGGTAACCGGAGCCGGTACCGAAAAGTTGTTTGAGATTGCAATACAGACCGAATTTTTGGAAAAGAACATATTGTGCCAGAAAAAGTGATGAATGAAGGCAGAGAGCCAACACATAGATATTAGATTAATACCGAGAAAGATGATAAGGGAATAATGAGGTATGCCTATAGAATTTGGGTTCCAAATGTTCAAGAGCTTAAAGATGAGATCTTAGATGAAAGTCATAGTTCAAGGAATAAGATTAAGGGCAAACCCTGAATGTGATAGTCAGGGAGAACGCCATCAAGATAGAAGGAACCCATAACATAATGAATTGAAAAATAAGGATTTTAACGTATAAGATAACCCCAAGTATGGGAGAAGGATGAAACATTTCATACTAAGGAAACAGAAAGTCGAGTAAGGAAAGGAGACCCGAGACGGTACTCCTATACGGCAATTTATGGACCTGTCTAAAAAGGACTTAGACTATTATCCCCAACCACCACCTTGAGGAAATAATGTGGTAGGAAATTCTTTCATGACCTTTAAATCGCTAAGCTCTCAGAGTTCCAAGGAACAGGTTGACCCAGTCGGGGCAAGAGCCTGGCTAAAGGAAATATAGGAATCATTTGAGATTCTAAATGATTGACGAATCATAAAAGATTGTTTTGTCACTTACCCTCCTAAGAGAGAGGCCACCCGCTGGTGAAAGGCCAAGGAAGGCACGGAGCAAGAGATTATAATAAACTGATTTAAGTTCAGTCAATTGTTTTCAGGAAAGTACGTCCCAAGGTTATGGAGATAGTGTAAAAGCTTTGGAGCTAGAACAAAAGCGGACGAGTATGATGAATTATGAATCGAAGTTGTAAAAGTTATTAAGATTCATTCTGAGGACACAAATCCAGAATGACGGGATGTTTGAAATCAATGCTTATGTTGTGTTGGTTCATGAAATAATGATAAGAGAAAGGAAAATAAAAAGAAACTGAAGTGGAAAGGAATATAAAGGCAATAGAGTTTGAGGAATAATAAGGAAGTTGGGTATGAGGAAACCCTAAAGACTCGTAGCAATAGAAATAAAAAAGTATGTAATCATCAGGATGAGGGTGATTCACCATGAGTTAAATTGTTGGTTGAAGGCATAAGAGATACATATATTGTACCCCCCTTTAAGTTGGGAGGATTCAAGGAAACCTTGAGATAGTTCAAAGGATAAATAATGAGCGGATAGACTGAGGAGACAAGGAAGTAAGAAATTAGGAAAAGTGGATGAAGGAAGTGACCTTCGAGAATGTGAAGTGGAAGACCGGTGGCTTGATACCCAGAAAGGGAGACGCCAGGTATGAAAAATATCCCAGCATCGAGGTGACTGTTGAGATAAACAACAAAAGTAAATAAGGAATTATTAAGAAGAAGTTCACGTTGAACACGACCAATATCTTCCAGAACATCCTTGTTATCGTTACCAAATTAGGCAAGAAAAGCGGATAACCGTTGTTATCTTTTGGAGGCCATATTGATTGACCTCATTTTGAATACAGATGTTATTGTGAAAATTAGACATATACTATCGAGGTGGGAATGATTGAATAAGATAATCTATCAAGTATATATGACTTGATTTATCCATGGAAGAGTGTAAGTATCTTTTAAAGGTGGAATTAAGGATAGAACCTCAGTAACTTAAAATGAATCCTAGGGGAATGCATAAAGGTTGGCATTTCACCCTTAATAGGGATAGTATGAGTTTTGACAGTATGAATTGGAAAGAATTAAGGTAACAACAATCTTTAAGGATCAGTGGAGAAATTTTTCAAAAGTATATAGACAATGGTTCTAGTATTAGTAAATGGTATTTTGATATGCCCTGTATCTAGGGAATACAGGAGGAACAATTCAAGGATAACCTTAGAGGTCTTACAAGGAGAAAAGGTAATATTCAAAGTTCTCAAGAATAGAAATTTTGATAAAGGAAATATGACGTAATTATAATGATGCCAAGTGGGGCACGTGTTTAACCACGAGAAAGTATGGATCGAACCAGTAAAGGTCGAAATTGTTCAGGGCAATTAGGGCCTAAGATAAAAGATGTTCTAAGTATGATTGAGAGTCAGTCGTGACAGTGATTAACCTCTAAAGACTGAGGCAATAACTTATGGAAAAATGGTGATATTTTTTTTTACTCATCTGATTTTAAGGAAAACATCTTCACTCAAGCAGTGATTGGAAATGAGGTAGAAAATTGAGTGAAGGTGGTTAAAATGACATTGATTGTAAGGAAATATTACTATCAGGAAGGGCCAAAGAGGTGGCCGACACTTTAAAGGTAAGAGGATAATTATAGGCGCTTGTGCCAAAGGAATACAGTGATGATGGTTAAAGCTAAAGGTTGTATTATGGTTTGGAAGATTGACATTCCTTCTGATGACTGTGCAATACCCAACCGTGATAGTAGTTGGTAAAGGTTTAATTCCTGTAATCGCCATGAGCGGGCTATCTATCTTAGAAGGTACTATCTTGAGAATGAGCCTGGACCATGTTTCAAAAGGACTAAACGAACCTTTGAGTTAAGTCTTCTATCGAAGGCATATGATTAAGAATGGTATTAACCTGCTATCGTTGCTTTGATTGAAGCTCTTCTATAATTTTATCTGCTTCATGTCATGTATGTATGGCAGGATCAGGAGTGTTCTTCATGAATCATGAATGGTCATTATGTTACCTCCTTAGAAGGATTTGATATGACATGTATGGACTCCGTATGGTTAGATATTAAGATTTCATGGAAAGTGAATGATGACAGTAGGTCAGTGGTGGACCATAGTAATGCAGCAATAATTCTGCGAGTAATGAGCTGATTACAACCGTGAGAGTTGTATTGGAATGGATGTTGAGATTGAGTACCACTAATCGGGTCGTGGTAGTGTATAAGTTATCATTGATAGACTAATTAAGTAGAGTATCTACCTATTGAATATTTATTCCTTCTTATGAAAAGAGAGTCTTATTACTATATGAGGAAGGTTGCGGTGTAAGCATAGAATTCTAGTAACGATGATGTCTAGAATGAGATCCCAAATTCGATTTTCGATATCGAGGGAGTTTCAAAGGTGATTGTGTATAAGCTCGAGGAAGAGCATGGGTCCATAGAATGATGGACGGAATAGCAAAAATAATTAGGCATGTGAAATAAGATGCTATAATACTTGATGTTGATATAAATACATATATGTTTTGTTCTCCTATGACAAACCTCTATAGTTCAGAGGTAGATTCCAAGCCAGATATTTTATGGCAATAAAACTTTTTTTACGAATATACAATTCTCTTCCGTTCGTTCTTTTCTCTTCTTTTCATTTCATGTAAGCTGAGAAGAACAACCCTTCCAGAAGGGGAGGTATTGCCGAATGACTATCTATCTGTGTGATAGAAGCCTAGTAGGATACCATCTATTGTTTAATTGCTTGTCAAGTACTAAAGGCTGGCCACCTTCTGTACTAACTATGCGATATAACAAGTGTTCATGATCACAGTGATCTCTCAACAAATTCCTTTACTTCTACATGATTGATCAAACTTTGGAAAATGGAAACAGCTGAAAAAGGAGTAGTAAAGTTATGGTGGTATTCAGAATGGAAGCACATTCGTGATACTAAGGTTGACATGGTTATTAAAAGGTTATAGAACGCTAACAAGCAAAAGTATAACCAGTATAGTATTAGGAACGGAAGGTAGTAGCGATTACGAACTGTAAAAGCATGGGTATTAAGAAGCAAAAGCTCTAATGCTAAAAGCTATAATAAGAGTCTGTGCAATAGACTTGAAAGAATTTGGAATGATCACTTAACGCGGATTGAGTTTTATCACGATAATAGATCGTATGTCAGGTATCGAGATGTCATCTTATGAGATCTTTGAGGGAAGAAAATGTCGATCTCCCTTATGTTAGGATGAAGTTATAGAGCGCAAGATGCTCGGACCCGCAGTAGTCCAAAGGACCAGGGATATAAAAGATCTAATCAGAGGACGGCTGGTAGTAACCCAAGATGGACATAAGAGGTATGCTGATTTGACTCGAAAGGACAAAGAGTATGAAATAGGGGACCTAGTAATGTTATAGGTATCCCTTGGAAATGATTGACGAGGTTCGGAAAGAAAGGAAAGCTAAGTCTATAATTTGTTGGACCCTTGGATATATTAAGACGTATTGGGAAGCTAGCATATGAGCTAGCCCTACCCCCGAACATGTAGCAAGTTCTTAACGTGTTCCACGTATCAATGTTAAGGAAGTGTAATTCAGATGCCAGATAAATAGGGGCATATGAGCGCATAGACATGCAACCCGACGTAACCTATATGGAGCAACCAGGAAGGGTTATAGAGTGAAAAGGAACAAGTGCTTAGGAGAAGGGTTATCAAACTATTCAGAGTTTAATGGAAGAACCACAATGTGGGAAAATTTACTCGAGAGTTAGAAAGTGCAATGTTAAGAGAGTATCCCTATTCATTTTCTATCTGATTACGGGACAGAATCCTTTTAAGGAGGGGAGACTGTAATAACCCCAAATTTTGGAATTTTTGAAACCCTTATGAATAGTGATTTTGCAGATTATGCTGAATGAGAAAACTTTTCATGCCACACTATGTAGGGGTTCTTCTATTGTTATTCTGAGATCTTATTAGTACTTTATATGGGATATAAGTGTATGTAAAGATCGTCAGAATCCAGATCCGAACACTTTGATTTTTCCAGAAAATCCACCAGATACCGAAAGAATTGAGTATAAGGTAACAGGATAAAAAGGATTTAAATTCAAGGATTATAAGAGAGGATCATAAAAGGGATATAATGTATTGAGAAAGGTTAAGGGAACCTAAGTAATAAGATCCCGGGTATGATCCCTCAAACGAGAAACGAGAACGAAAGTTAAGCCAACCGTATAACAGATCAGCGGTCATTAGGCAAACAATTAGGAGTTAATCAAGGAGGTTAGGGATGATGAGGTCATCCAACCAATAAGAAGAGGGTAAGTAAGCGATGATGACATCATAAGCATAACATAAGCATGACATAAGGGGAAGGAGGTGTGGTTGAATAATAACCACACAAAGTTCAAGGTTAATAAGGTAATTAACCAAAATCAAAACAAAAACAACCAAGGCAAATCAAAACAAATCACAAAAAAACACAAAACACTCCATTTTCTTCATGAAGCTCTCGGCTTCTTTCTTAGCAAAAGGGAAGTCCAAGCTCCTCCACTTGCTAATTTACAAGGTAATTATCCTAGCTTCTCCTAGTTAAGTTACATACTTCCTAGAAATCTTAGCTTCAAAATCCTTTCCTAGCATTTCCTATAAATCATTCAAGAAGATGGTGAATAGTACTTTCTTGAAATTAATTTTTGTGTTCTTGATTTCTTTGAAAGAACAAGCTTGTAGGAGGTTAGATTAAGGCTTCCATGGGCATTCCAAGGATCTTTCATGGATTAAAAGCTTCAAGGAAGGTATAACTCTTCATTATCTTAGCATTTAGTTGTTTGGTATAAATGATTATGATGATGGAATGAGAGATTAAGTGTAGTAGTTGTTTTGTCATGTTGAGATCTTAGTGGTTAAGTGCTTTTGTTGATTTTGGAGTTAAAAAGTAGCACTAGTTGTTCTTGATGATTCATGGTATGATTTGAGCTTGGTTTAAATGGTTTAAAGTGGTTGATGAGTGATATGGTCATATGGTTATATTGGGATTGATTGGTGATGATTTGGTGTTGAATTGGTTGGTATAAAATTGGGAAATGGCGTAAACATAGCCGTCGTAATGTCCGATTTACTTTAGACTGCTTTTGTTCATAACATTAGGACCCGAGAACTCCCAACTAGGTTTTGACCATTGCCATTTTTAGATAGTTCATGTTACGAGCTTCGTTTTGATATGTGGTTCGTTTGATTCCGATGTACGATTTAGGAGAAACGGCCGTTTTAAGTAACGACGTTTCGCGAACGAAACATTACCCCTTGCCTTACTTTGAAACATAGGATAAAGACCTTAAAGGACTAATTGGAGTATGAAACATTTATGTAAAGTGTAATAGGCAGTTGGTAAGACACTCGCGAAGGAATCGCCTTAAAACTCGTAATGGTTAAATTATTAAAAATGGTGGAGCCGAGGGTACTCGAGCGACTTAAGAGAATCAGTAAGCACAAAGCGAGCGTTAGAGTCTAATTTGATTAAAGTATAGATTTACAAGTGACTTTGGTTTAATTCCAACTTACATGTTGTTTATAGGTTACCAGACTCGTCCCGAGCCATTTGTAACCCCCAGTCGCTCAGGCAAGTTTTCTACCCGTTATACTGTTGTTGTGATGTATATGTGTATATGCATTATCTTGTGATAAATGCATGATTGTTATTAGCAAATTCTTGCGATATATTGGAGCATGTGATATGGTATATATGCATGTCTGCTTCGTAATCTTGATATATATCTGTTGGTTCAAATGCTTATTAGTTGCATAATACCTATGCTAGAGATAAGCGGTAATTTGCATATACCCTTAGAAAAGGGGACCCCAAGGTGAACATATTTCTAAACCGGGAGTCGATGTTCCCGAGTATATTATATATATATATATTTATATATATATGGATATAGTTTTCAAAACTATTGATCGAATAAGGTTTATTCGATAACTTTATTATATTTAATGAATATTATTTGAATATTTATTCGAGGACTTATGACTCTGTTTATTCTATTTAATGATTATTAATTGGATATTCATTTGAGGATGTATGACTCCGTTTATTTTATTTAATGAATATTATTTATAATACCCATTCGAGGTATTATGACTCCGCTTATTATTTAATAATATTCTTTATTTTATTAAAAAATAATGTTTCGATAATCAAACTTATTTTCGATTATTCAAATAAAGATTATACTTTCATATATGTATATCTTTGTTTATTTAATATCCATTTCAAGTATGAGTTTTAAAACTTCTACTTCGAATATTTTTATAAGGATTATCTTTATGAGAATATTATTTAAAAAATAATATTCAGATATTTCTAATATATCGAGACTGATTTATTTTAATAAATCAGCAGTACTCCAAACATTCTTAAAAATGTTTTCGAGTCTTCAAAATGATTTTTAAAGTTAGAGTGGACCCCAAAACTCATTTTTATATTTAAGATCTTCCTTTCAAAGGGGATTTAAATACTCGCTCAAAACCTGGGGGATCCGGCTCTGTGGTGTATTTTACATTCGCAACGTGGTTGCTGTTTTGAGAAAACAATTTGATTACTTGCCCAACGTTCGGGAAGTAAGTCCATCTAATTGAGTCGGCATAAGCGACAGGCCGGGGTACGGTCTATCAAAGTGTAAGTGGCTGGGTGGCAGTCCATCAACGCGTAAGAGGCCGGGTGGCGGTCCAGCACAAGGTCCTTATGTGGCCAGGGTGATGACTGGAGGGGGATTCATCCATCTACTAGTAGAAAAGGTTACTTATTGGTATCTTTGCCTGATCAGCAAGATATCAGGTTTATGTCAAAATTCTTTCCTTTCCAAATTTATTGGATATTGCAATTCTGTTTATACTTTACATGACAGAGGTTTTCAGGAAACATATGTATATATATAGGTGTATATATATATCGAGACTTAATGAAGTATCTCGTAACTTCATTATTTATAATGATATTCAAAGATTGAATCTATTCAAATCTTGTCTTGTAGTCTCATCTATGTGATGAACTTTTGAAAGCTCATTATAATTTGAACGGTGGTAGTTCAAGTAGTATTTGGAAAAGATATAAGTATATTGGAGTATCTTGTAACTTCATCTTTTGAACTTATATCTAGTAAATGATTATCTTATGCATGTCAAAGATTTTCAGAAAAACGTTGAGACAAGGTTAGATATATGAGATCACCTTGCAACGATATTTATTTTTATACAATTATAAACTAGAACTCTGTGTATATTATGCATGGAAGAGGACTTCCAAGATTTTGAAAAGTATATATGTATATATACTGAAAATTTTGTGACTTCATCGCATTAAGATATCAAACTTGGTTCATTTCTTTTGACCAAGACTTTCATGAGTACTATGAGAAGGCTCATATATTGTTAATCATTATACATATTATTTTGGTGGGCTTGCTGCTCACCCTTGCTTTCTTCTTTCATCACACAACAACAGATAGAAAATATGAACAGGACCAAGCTCCCAATTCGCGAGCGGATAGGAAACGTTCCGCAGTTTCCTATAGGCGTTGATGTCGCTGTAGCTGAGGTAGGAACTACCAATAGGCTAGGTTTTCAACTATTGATGAACCAGACTTATGTATAATATGAATTGTAATAATGGCAAGGAATATGTAAATTTATTCAGAACCCTTTTAAGGTGTAACGGTTTATAATTGTGGAATATAATAACTTGTGTTTTTTTATATTCATCTCTGAGACTATAACTTGTGGTGTGTGTGTTTATTGTGGGGTCACCGTACAGAGTAGTTGATTGTTTATTAAGATTGGGTGTTATTAAGGGAAATGGAACTCGTGACAACCCGGATCCCCGACCCCGGATTTGGGGGTGTTACACTTTTATTAATTTAAATGAAATCAAATAGGAATACAAGAAAGTTCTTCCTAACTCATCATACATGATTGGATTTAGGACAAACACTTTCAATCCCCCACTTGAACTAAAGCCAATCACCCTGGTATCTAATACCTATCTTCTCTTTATGACAATCAAAGTGAATCTGAGACAATGACTTTGTGAGTGGGTCTGCTACTTTGTTATGTGTGTCAACTCTCTCAATCTTGACATCTCCTCTTTCAATGATTTCCCTAATCAAATGAAAGCGTCGCAAAACATGTTTCGAATTTTTATGAGACCTAGGTTCCTTGGCTTGTGTTATTGCTGCGTTGTTATCACAATACAACACAATAGGCTCCTCAATGCTAGGAACAACTCCCAACTCAGAAACAAATTTCCTCATCCAAACGGCTTCTTTTGCAGCCTCACTTGCAGATATATATTCTACTTCCGCTGTGCAGTCAGCCGTTATAGACTGTGTGGAACTCTTCCAACTAATCGCACCACCATTCAGAGTAAACACGTACCCTGACATGGATTTGCTATCATCAATTTCTGATTGAAAACTAGAGTCAGTATAACCCTCTATTTTCAACTCAGATCCACCACCAAAAACAAAAAAAATATCCTTAGTCCTTCGCAATTACTTAATGATGTTCTTCACTGCTTTCCAGTGGTCTTCACCTGGATTGGACTGATATCTGCTCGTCATACTGATTGAATAAGCAACATCAGGCCTAGTACATAACATCGCGTACATGATAGATCCTATTGCTGAAGCATAAGGAATCTTACTCATACGCTCTCTTTCCTCAGGTGTCTTAGGAGACATCTTTTCGGAAAGGGACACTCCATGGCTCATCGGTATGAGACCTCTTTTGGAGTTTTCCATGCTAAACCTTTTAAACACTTTCTGGATGTATGTACCCTGGGTAAGACCTATCATTCTTCTAGATCTATCTCTATAGATCTTCATACTGAGAATGTAGGATGCTTCTCCCAAGTCCTTCATAGTGAAGTTCTTCGATAGCCACACTTTAACTGATTGCAGCATCGGTATATCATTTCCTTTAAGAAGTATGTCATCCACATACAATACAAGAAATGTTACCGCGCTCCCACTAACCTTCCTGTAGATACATTGTTCATTTATGTTTTTGATAAAACCAAACTCTTTGATTGTCTCATCAAAACGGATGTTCCATCTACGAGAAGCTTGCTTTAAACCATATATGGTTCGCAGCAGCTTACACACTAGGTGTTCATTTCCCTTGGAAAGAAAACCCTCTAGCTGTGTCATATACACTTCCTCTTCAGGTTTCCCATTGAGGAAGGCCATTTTCACGTCTATTTTCCAGATCTCATAGTCGCAGTAAGCAGCAATCGCAAGCAAAATCCGAATTGATTTTAACAAGGCCACAGGCGAAAAAGTTTCATCAAAGTCAATCCGTTGCCTTTGTTTGAATCCTTTTGCCACGAGCCTGGCCCTATAGGTCTCCACCTGGCCATCTGCTCCAATATTTCTTTTGTATACCCATTTGCACTCAATAGGCTTCACACCCTCAGGTGCTTCAACCAAAGTCCATACTTGGTTGGTATACATAGATTCCATTTCGGATTTCATGGCACTTTGCCATTTCTCTGAGTCAACACTACTTATAGCCTCATTATAGGTCATAGGGTCGTCATCATCAATGATTGACAACTCAATGTCATTCTCAATGACAAGGCCATAATACCTCTCAGGTTGGCGAGACACTCTCCCTGACCTGCGAATGGGCTGTTCCACAGAAGGTTATTCAGTCTGAACAGGTGTTTCCACTTGATTCGTAGTAGTTTATGCTTCTTGAACTTCATCAAGTTCAATTTTGCTCCCACTGTTTCCTTCAAGGATAAACTACTTTTCCAAGAAGGTAGCATGTCTGGAGATAAACAACCTATGATCGGTGTAAAAGGAATACCCTAAAGTTTCTTTAGGATATCCCACAAAACTACATTTTACGAATCGAGATTCTAGCTTATCTGGGTCAATTTTCTTGACATAAGCTGGACATCCCCGAATCTTAACGTGTTTAAGACTCGGTTTCCTTTCTTTCCATATCTCATATGGAGTTTGAGGAACAGATTTGAAAGGCACCTTATTCAGTAAATATGCTGAGGTTTCCAATGCATAACCCCACAAGAATACTGGAAGATTCGCATAGCTCATCATGGACCGAACCATGTCTAACAAAGTTCGATTTCTCCTTTCAGATACCCCATTCAACTGTGGAGTATATGGAGGAGTCCACTGGGAGACTATACCATTTTCTTTGGGATAATCTAGAAACTCTCCTTTCAAGTATACACCACCTCGATCTGATCGAAGAGTTATAATACTATGTTTGGTTTGTTTCTCCACTTCATGCTTATATTCTTTGAACTTTTCAAAGGCTTCAGACTTGTGTTTCATCAAATACACATATCCGAATCTAGATCGATCATCTATGAAAGTAATGAAGTATGAAAATCCACCCATGGCTTGCGTAGACATTGGTCCACATACATCTGTGTGTACTAATCCTAGCAAATCTGCACCCCTCTCTCCATGTCCACTAAATGGAGATTTGGTCATTTTACCCAATAGACAAGACTCGCATGTAGGATATGATTCAAAATCAAAGGGGTCAAGTAACCTTTCCTTATGCAATGTCCGCAGTCTATTTTCACTAATGTGACCAAGTCTGCAGTGCCACAAAAAGGTGAGATTTTCATCATCCCTTTTTCTTTTATTAGTATTTCAATTGGTAGTAAATCATGCTCTACGTCACATACATACAGACCATTATTCAAAATACCACTTCCATAACGAACGTTATCTCTAAGAATTGAACATTTATTATTCTGAATAACAAACGAAAATCCATCCAAGTCTAACATGGGAATAGAAATAATATTCCTCACAATCGAGGGAATAAAATAACAATTATTTAAAACAATAGTATTGCCCGTAGGCATATGTAAATGAAATGATCCTACAGCTTCAGCAGCAACTATTGCTCCATTTCCCATCCGTAGAATCACCTCCTCTTACTCAAGAGTCCTACTTCTCCTTAGTCCCTGCAACGAATTGTAAATATGAGAACCACAGGCGGTATCTAATACCCAAGTTGAAATTTGATTTAATGACATATTCACTTCAATCATGAACATACCTGAAGCAGAAGTGGTAGTCTCACTACCCTTCTTCTTCTTCAATTCTGCAAAGTAAACCTTGCAGTTCCTCTTCCAGTGCCCCACCTTGTTACAGTAAAAGCAAACAGCTTTACTCTTGGGGTCTTCAGCTTTTGGTGGAACAGGCTTTTTCTCACCTACTTTCTTCTTCTTGGAAGGGTTCTTCTTCCTTTTCTTAGTATTGAAACCTTCACCAATTAGAAGAACAAAGCTCTTCTTAGGGGGAAAATTCGATTCCGCAGTCTTCAACTTGTTGTGAAGTTCAACCAGGCTGACATCCAGCTTATTCATGTGAAATTTCACAACAAACTGCGAAAATGAACCCGGAAGTGATTGCAAGACCAAGTCTTGGCTCAGCTCCCCATCCATGGAAAAACCAAGTTGTCCAAGATGTTCAATCAAATTGATCATCTAAAGTACATGGTCATTCACGGATGATCCCTCAGACATCCTACAACCGAACAGCTCCTTCGATATCTCATATCGAGTTGACCTCCCTGCCATATCATACAACTCTTGTAGATGCATAAGGATAGTGTGAGCATCCATATGCTCATGCTGCTTCTGTAGCTCAATGTTCATGGAAGCTAGCATGATGCATTGAGCAACATTTGCATCATCTATCCACTTACGATACACAACATGTTCATCATTATGTGCATCGTTAGCAGGTTCAATAGGCTTAGGTGAGTCAAGAACAATTCTCAAGTTTCGAAGCCAGTCAGCAAAATTAGGACCAGCCAACTTGTGAGCATCTAGTATACTCCGGAGTGATAGTGCAGAAGACATAACGTATATAGTAAATCTGTAAATGATGAACTCATAACAACACTTAGCAAATATTCAATTTCATTTCAAAATACTATATGAATCAGGTCTTTATTCATAAGTGGCTCCCACTAGTTAATCTAATTTACACAACCCCCTTAAGTGAAAAAAATTAAGCATTCATAATGCTAGTGGGAATAGGGATCCTACATTCTATCACACAACCTCGGCTGTAGCACGAAACGTCATGTGATGTTCAATAGGTAGACAACTATTGTCAATTACATCTTATGTTATTCCCTCATAAAATTTTAGCCTCTTGAATAATTGAGTCACGGCTGTAGCACGACAGAATCAATATTCTAAGTCAAGTCTAACCCAATATTTCATACAATTGAATCAATTTCCAACGGCCCACGCTGCAGCACATAACGACCTTTAGATTCTAATTCAATGTACACATCTCTATGTAATAGACAAGTATTTCTTATTTCAAAATCAAAGTCCTCGGCTGTAGCATAAAACGATAATAATTTAAAAATAAGAACTACTTTCTACCATGTTGGAAGGCTATGACCGACACAAGCTCGTTGTGTCATTGGCCAATTACTACTTGATATTATTTAATTTTAGAGGGATTATATTATGTTACAATCATAATCCTATTATAATATAATCCTATTATAAAGAGATTCTTCCTTTTAAATTAAATATTTCAAATCAATAATCGATAATCAGATGATTCCCAGATCGGGGGGAGCATTGTCAAAAGGCGTCGCTTAATACCCCTTTCTTACAGATCAAAATCTGCTTTTGACAGAATCATCCTTTCTCTCAAAATTGAAAATTCATATTTAATTACGTGTTTCATAAACACAAGAATCTCATGATTGTATTCATAATATTATTGTTAAGGCAAGAAACATTCCTATTCTAGATTTTCTAGAGCACAGCTTATTTTGATTTAAGTTCACCTAAATCTATCATCGCATGTTAAACATAGGCATATATCTCATATATAAAAATAAATAAACAAGTAAGCATGCAAGAAATATCATGTCACACATGGATATAATGATGTATGGATTTATTATAGCATTTAAAAGCAATTAAAATAATTAAAACATGCTTTAAAACACTTTCGGTAATATAAACAGTTCAGAACTTTTATATAAAAAATATTTGGGCACTCCATTAGATCCGTCTCGGAAAAACGAATCCAACGATATATTGCACGCCCAAAACGGAGTTACGAAACTCTCAAAAAATCAATTTTAATGAAGACAAAGGGCTGTAACGCATTACAGGAATGTGTTACACGGCCTGTAATGCATTCGGGTAATGCGTTACAACCATTTTAAGCCATTAAAGGGTATGACGCATCCCAGAAATGTGCAATAGGGTGTAACGCATTCGGGGAATGCGCGATCCCCCCCCCCCCCCCACGCGTGCGTCTCACGCGCCCAGGCCGCGGCTGTTCAGTTTTTCAGTTTTTTTTTTGTTCCCTTCTTCCTGCCGTTGCCCCTTCCCTTTATTAACTGCTGTTACAAAAAAGGAGATGTAACCCCCTTTCCCTTTACTCCCTTATTATTAATAACTCTTTATTAATATTATTATTATTTTAATTTTATTATTAATAAATTAATTAACATTTAGATAATAAATTAATAAAAATCAAAATAATATGATTTCTTAAATTAGGCAGTAGCAGAAAATTATCAAATCAGCCATGGGTCCTTGTGCAAATTTTAATCAAATTTATTCATATGCATAATTATTCCATGAATTTTAATTAAAACAATTTTAAAAAATTCATAACAAATAATCTACACATCACAAAATTATGAAAAAAATACCTAGATGATCTACAACACTTGTAGAACCCAGATCAGTAGTCAAAATCTCATGCAAAAATTATTTCGAATTAATTCGTAATTAAATACAAATAAACTTGCAAAAATCATAATAAATCCATACATGCATAAAAAATCTAAATTTTTTTATATGAATCTCTATATGCAGAACCTAACTCTGATGCCATTGAAGAAATTTACGGATGAGCGGAAGTGTAAAATAACATTTAATCCGTAAAAACCATAAATCACACATATAGAAAAACGTATAAAAAGGAAAAATTGAGGAATCGTAACCATACCTTGTGAATCGAAGATTTATAAAAAAATGGAGTGCTAGCAGTTGCTCCTCAGTGTGTGAAGTACTCTACCGGTATCCACCAAGAACGATCCTCTTCGATGAACCTTTTTATAAAACCGAGCTTTTATAAAAATGGAGTTTTTGGGAGAGAGATAGATAGGAAGAAGACGGAGGCTAGGGTTTTCACAAAACCAAGTATGTAAATAGAATAAGCCATCTCATTCTATTTATAGGGCTCTCCTAGGGTTTTATAATATATCTTTTTATATATATATTAACCCCCACATTTTATCTTTATAAAATGCTTTAATAATAATTAAAACTATTTTAATCATTATTTCTTTTTCTAAACTATTTAGAAAATAATTCTCTCTCTCATTATTTCATCAAAGAAAATATTCTTTTATGGTGTGACCCTGTAGGTTCAATATTATTCCGGTAGTAGAAATAAATAATAATAAACTTTTATTAATTATTTACCTGAATACTAAAATTCACTAAATATAATTAACTGATTAATTATATTTATTCTACATCGTGAGTGATACTTCTCAACATATCGCGACTATCCGGATAATATGAATTCAGTGCTTAGAATACCAAGAACCTGTCAGTGACTAGTTACCGTACAATGAATTTCTTCTACCCTTATAATATCCCGAATAAATACAAGGCATGAATCTCGTGTCAGGCCTATCAAATTTAATCATATGATTTCTTATTCATAATGCAAAGTTCATATTAATGCAAATTAGAAACTCCTTTCTAATTTCATACACTCTGGCCAGAGTTTCTAGAACTCGCATACTAAGAATAACATAGGATATTCTCTTCCTATACTGGAAGGGGTAGATCCTCTATTGACGTTAACTATCTCTATACACAAATCCCTATGCCCAGAATAGACCTAATGGATGTCCTTGAGACTAAGGACTAAACCAAAGCACAGTTCATTATATATAAGATACCTTTAACGATCTCAAGTCTAAGGACACTTGTACAACTATCACTCAGTGAATAACTATTGACACGTGAGTAATCTTCGTTAGTTGTTCAACTTATCGAGTCATGTTCAGTGAACTTATTCCCTAATAAGCACCTACATACTAGCTATAGTGTCACCACACAAATGCCTATGAGAACAGACATCCTCCTGAAGGAAGCAAGCATAGTATGTACCAATCTTTGCGGATCCACTAACATCCGATTAGTTATCCTACGATCAGGAACTGTTTAAGTCCAGAGTTGTCGTCTTCTAGATCTCACTATTATAATCTCATTATAATTCTAGAAGCTTTACTCTAAACTATGGAACATCTTATTTAATACACTTTAAATAGTTGTCAGGATAATAAGTATCTGGAACTGGTTGCTGCGATCTCTGAAAGTTGCTCACAAACTGGGCTGATTTACTAGATATAGTGCATTGCTCCGTCGCATGCGAACCTGCACAAAGCTCATAAACACTCCTTCTCTGATGAACTCCATAGTTAGCCAGCGAATCGATCTTCATAGATAACGCCTTTAGTTGAGCAGTGACAGCCGTAGCTGTATCCCCTTCAATAACTCCTGCTACGTTGCCCTATGATAATCTCTGGGTTGGATACTGATATTCATTAGCAGCCATCAGTTCAATTAGATCATAAGCTTCCTTATAGCTCTTTGCCCATAATGCTCCACCTGATGCTGCATCGAGCATGGGTCTTGAATGTGCTCCCAAACCGTTATAAAAGCAATTCATGATCATCCAATCAGGCATTTTATGATGAGGACACTTCCTAAGCATCTCCTTGTATCACTCACAAGCTTCACATAGAGATTTTCCCGATTGCTGCGCAAATTGAGTAAGAGCATTTCTGATTGCAGCTATCTTTTCCATAAGGAAGAATTTAGTAAGAAACTTTTGAGCAAGATCTTCCCAAGTAGTAATCGAACCAGCTGGTAGAGAGTGTAACCAGCTCTTAGCCTTATCCCTCAGAGAGAATGGGAATAGTCTCAGCTTCACAGCATCTTCAGAAACACCGTTGAACTTGAAGGTGTCGCAGATCTCAATGAAATCCCTAATGTGCATATTGGGATCTTCCGTTGGAGAACCCCCAAACTGGATTGAATTCTGCACCCATTGAATTATGCCTGGCTTGATCTCAAAGGTATTAGTTGTGATAGCTGGCCTGATAATGCTAGATTGAATGTCATTGACCTTGGGTTGAGAAAAATCCATCAAGGATTTCGTTCGTGCTGTTGGATCTCCCATTATTATGAGTACCTGAAACACAACAAGTAAACCGTGAAAGTAAAAAAAATCCGAGTCAGTGAACTTTAACGACCACTGATAACAAGCACATAAACTAAAAATTAACACCGAATCCCCGGCAGCGACGCCAAAAACTTGTTAGGACGTTAACACGCGCTAATAATACACGCAAGTATACGCGTTCGTAAGTAGTATAATATATAAATCAGATTCGTTCCCACAGAGACTGGTTTAGGTTAAGTTCAATTTATGCACCTATACAATAATGTATGGTTTTCGCTTAATGCTAAGACAAATAACAAATTGGATTTTGATTAAACTAAGAGATTATACTAAATAACATTAACTAAGAAAATTGAGGTTGAATTACTATATATGACAAACATGGGATTCTAACTTCATTAAATACTTCATTCGGTAGTCTTTTTGTTCTTAACCTTAGCATGTAATGGTGATGACACTAATCAGACAACACGAAACTAGTAAACACCAACTTTCGTTGTACGAATACCCTACTACCAAGCATCCACAAAAGAGATAGAAGCTGAATAGACACCAATTATGTTGAGACCCTATATATCTATAGAATTTGACAACATAAAGGTTTAATGCGCAAGTTATCTATCATGATTACATAGGGAAAGTAAGATGGTTAAAATTACCTACGAATCATGCATAATAAAAACATGAACCTATGCTAGAATGGCAAGTTCTAAACCTCTATATTCACTGTCGCTTCAATAGAGATTAACACACTATCTTACATGTTAGCTACGCACATAAGACGAATAAGCACAACCAATACTAGGATATCAATCAATCACCACACACCAAGATATTGAAACAAATTAACTACAGAAATCCATAAGTAAATCCGTTAGAATCCCACGATAACGATTAGTTCATAATCGAACTCATCGTCACCATGGGTTCCAATGAAAGCATGATAATCAATATAAGAGTGCTAAGGTTCAAGAACAACTCGAAAACGAGCATCCAAGTATCAACTATATTAAAGAAAACAAGAGTCTTCTTCTTCGTAGCCTTCTCGTGCTCTCTAGGTCTTCTTCTTGCTCTCCCAGGTCTTCTTCTTCTTAAAAACGTCTTTTTATGGGTATATATAGGCTCCAGGATGACCAGGACTCTCAAAATCTTCAATTTCGACTAAAATCAGGATTCTGGGGCAGAAATCGGGCGCGGCTACGCAGCTTCGGGCGCGGCCGCGCTGAAATGGTGATTTCAGCGGGGCGCGGCCGCGCTGACATTCTGGAATTTTTCTGACAATTCTTCTTTTGGCCATAACTTGAGTTCTGCTCGTCAGAATTAGGCGATTCAACTGCTCACGTAAAGCTAAGAATATTATCTACAACTTGAGAATAGCCTAGGCTTCCAATTCTGATCTTTTTTCAGCATATTTCCTTCAAAAGCTCCTTTCTTCCTTTAATTGATGCCTGAAATGCAATAACACAAAAACACATCAAAAATACCCACAACTTGTGTCCAAAACATCAACTTAAGCCTGAAATGAAGCATTCCAAGTAGATATAAAATCCGTTTATCAGAGAAGAATAGATTCAACAGAAATTTGGACCAATTCAGAAATCAGACAAAATCTTTAATCATCACTCTAAAGTCAAGCAGATTTCTGTAAATGAGATGAGTTTGAATTATCTAAAAAAAGGTCAAAATTCTTGCATCAAATCTCCAAAGGTAAATCTGGTCATGAAGCCTAAAAGAAACTACTTAAAGTTTTCAGGCAAAAATCCTATGGATATTGTGTATGAGACACCTAGGCCAGATGAGAAGAAGCTGTTGGCTAGGTCAATTGCATTTTTCAAGGATCCAGTTGATTCGGTACTTAAAAGAAGAATTGCAAAGATCTACAGAAATGGTAAGGAAATCTGTGTGGTGGCTGAACACCCTCAGTTTGTAGAATCTAAAAAGGAAGAGAAGGAAAGAATCAGGCTAGAAAAGAAGCAAGCTGCCTTAGATGCTAAGAAGCTCAAACAAAAGAAGGAGCAAGCTGCTATATTGGCCAAACTTCAAGCTGTAAAGACTACAACTGAAATTGCTACACAACCATCTGTGATTGCTGAACCTCAAGATCAAAAAATGCATCGGGAACCACAACAGAAAAGAAGATTCAGATACAAGCTCCCCTCCAAAAGAAAATTGGACTTCAGTGATAAGGA
The DNA here is from genome assembly GCF_009905375.1 of Apium graveolens. NCBI lineage: Eukaryota > Viridiplantae > Streptophyta > Magnoliopsida > Apiales > Apiaceae > Apium > Apium graveolens. The sequence goes on from NC_133651.1 coordinate 181,970,655, forward strand.
AATGGAAAATTACATTCCTAAAAAGTCTACAACTTCAACTCAGACATCAAAACCCTCAATGGTATTTGAAGAATTCAAGGTGGTGGATCCAACTAGGAATATTCATGGTGAGCCCATAATTCCAAAGGATGAGCCAGTAGAATGGAATAGTTTTCCAATTCCTGAACTAAACTTTCCTATCTTCAACAAGCCAAAGAAAACAAAGTCTAGAGCAATCAAGAAAGTGAAGCCTGTGACTCTTAGATCCAAGACCCTAACCAAATCTCAACCCAAAGTCAACAAGGAAGATATCTTATACATCTGTGATATCAAGGAGTTCTCTAAAATAAACCTCTACTTGGAAGAATTGGAAGAAGTAAGAGGGATTGATGCTTACAGACATCTTCCTGAAAGGCTAGAGTTCAAGTACAAGGGAGGGAAAGAGAAAAAATGGCCACTTCATAGGATTCTTCAAGAAATCCAATCTGTATTGATAAAGGTCTATTCATCCTTCAAGAAGAACTTTGGATTTCATGTGACTGCAAGGAGAATAGTCCTAAAGAAAATAGAGGAGCTAAGGAGTAATAGAGCCAAATATGCACTTCCAAAAACTCTTTCTATTCCCTTCACGGGAAAGAGAGTGCATTTGAGGCCTTATTGGCTGATGAATTCATGGATGCTAAGGGAGTTAGAAGATTATTCAGAGTGGATGACCAACTGAGCATCTCTAGCAATGAGACTTTTTTGGAAATACAAGAAATGTTGGATTTATCTGAAGCTGATGAACTTGAATTCCAAAGACAACTCCAAAATAAGATATAAGAGAACAACAGGAGGCTTGGGAAGAAATCCATACAATCAAGGAAATAGATTTATCTGCTCAGACTAGAGGAGCACCTTGATAATGATTGTGAGCAACTCTTTGTACACTTTGCTTTGTTCAATTTTCAGTAAATTTTGTAGCACTTATCGGTTTTATCTACTATTATTCAATCTGTGTTTTTAGGCTGTTTTGTTATCATCAAGTTTCTCTTAATTTATGGCTACAATTCCAGTAGACATAAATTGGGGGAGATTGTTAGGAATATGTTGTGAACTTGATGATAAGTTAAACAAATCACCTTAGTAGATTTAACTTAGTGAATTTTGTAGCACTCGATGGATGATCTAATATAGTCCTGACGGATAAACCTTACAGTCTCGACGGATGACTGATTAACATCCATCGAGTGAGTAGCTTATGTAATAATAAAAATTGTAGCACATTTCTGCAAACAACTTTGTGTAGATTCTGTAGGAGTATATGAGTCATGTTGACTAGTGGATATGCAAAATAGGTTGATTAATTGTAAATATGAGATGTCTTGTAATTTTGTATATAAGTGAAATGGAGTCAAGTGACAAATAGCTACCCGACGGATGATTAACAAAGCTACCCGATGGATGATCAACAAAGCTTCCCGATGGACGACAAAGATGTACCCGATAGATGATCAAATTCAAATATCTGTTGACAGTGATAACACAGTCACATGTGATGGGTTTTTGCAAAAGGAATATGGCATCCTTTTAAGCAGGAATTTGAGAACAAAGAAGCATTACCATTTCCATGCAATTGTGAAGATATTCAAAGATGCTGGAATAGATTAGTGAAGTAGCATGAAGTTAGACTAGATATGTTTTGTTTTATTATCTTGTCTTATTATCATGTAAACTTGGTGATATATAAACCAAGTGTAGCAAGTAGAACAACCATAAAAACTAAGCAGATACATTTTCAGAGAAACTTATCAAGCTATATCCTGTAAGCATTTCTCTCTAGTTTAGTTGTTCAAACTTGTAAAGCAGCTGTGAGCCATTTTAAGCTACACAGAGTTCTCAAACTGACATATATATATATATATATATCTGGTGCATACATCCAAATCTACCAGAAAGTTTTAAAGCTTGTTTTTTATTACTTAGTGTTTTGATTTAAATTATCTTTCTATTCTGCACCTTAGCAAAATCAAACATTGTTGTATATATTAAGTTAGAACTGTTTTTATAATCTTAAAGTATTGTTAGGGAAAACATAAGTCAAAATTCAAGTGAGTAGCAGAAAGCCTGATTCTGGTAAAAAGAAGTTTGAGCCTGTTGATTATAAACATAAATACTTTGAGTTGCTCAAACAAAAGGGAAGTGCTTTCATAACTCAGGAGAATGACTGGGCTGCAGATGGATTGGATGAAGATGGAGAAATCAACTAAGTCAATGTAGCCCTAATGGACAAGTCAGATGAAACAGAGACAAGTTCATCAAAAAATCAGGAAATCACAAATGTAAGAACCCTGATTTTTGTAATATTTTAAAACTTCAGTAAATAATAACTAGAACTAATTATATAGTACGTATGGAGTTCATCACAAATATGAATAGTGGAATTTTGGAAATCCGAGCTCATATTCTTGTTTATCGAGGAAAATAAGTGAATGTAAAAGCCGTCGGAATTCGAAGATTCACGATTATACTACGTGTTTTCGTATAAGGAAGGAATGGCGTAGAACCGGGAATACTACGTGAAATAAATATTATATCAAGGTGTTTTTATGATAAAGAGAAAGGAATAGAGTTGGTTAAAGGATTATAAGCGATAAAAGAATTCACTACGAAATGAAATGTTATGCGAGTAAACTATCAGAATGGAACGACAATCGCGTGTACGATAAATAATCGAATGATAAATTAATTCCATGCAAGTTGGCCATGCAAAACCAAGCTAACTAGTAGTTGGGAGATGTAACTAGGGAATTAGAATCTAACTAGAATAGTTAGTGGAATAGTAAGTGAATAGTAAGTGAATAGTAAATGGAAGACAAGGAAGTACAAGGCCGTACCTCCTCATTTCTACTCATCTAAATTGTCAACCAAGCCTTTTTTTTGCTGATTATTATGCCCATATACACACTATCAAGCACATCTTATACACTCCCACACTTAACAAAAAAAATCAAGCCAAACCCCCCATCCCTCTCTTGCTCTCGGCTGCTTCATGCAGAAAAGAGGAAGAATCCTCTTTTTCACTTCACTTATCCATCCTTCCCTCTATTAAAAATTCTATAAAAATTCACAAAGCTTCCTTACATACTAGTAAAGGTATGTCTATGATTTCATGGCCAAATTCTTAATGGTTTGTGAGAAACAAATTCTTGAAGTTCAAGAACTTTATGGACTATTTTGACTAACATGGTTTTTTGGTTTTGTTTCTTAAGGATCTAGCCCTTCGAAGTGTTTTTCAAGCAAACAAAGCCCTAATCATCTTAGTACTAACCCTACTAGTGCTCAAGAAGGTATAACTTCCAACTCTTTAAAGTTTTAAGGGTGGGTTTAAGAGTTATTTATGATGTAGTGTCAAGATCCAAAAGTTTGTGTATATGTGAGGTTGTTTTGCTCATATTCTTGCTAAGTACTTGAGTTTTTGAGTTGTGATGCTTGTATGTGATGCTAGATAAAGTATATAAGGTGTATGTGGGTGGATCTTGAGAAGTAAAAAGTGTTGTGTTGGTCGTAAGTAGTGATTGTGTCTAGAACAAGTAGTAGAAATGGAATGTGGAGCCTATTACACTTGGTCTTCCTTCTGCAGTGTATTCGGCCATGTAAATATTTGAAAATTGTGAGTCACTAGCCATGAATGGGTAGATCTTGATTTGTAGTTTCTGTACATGTATGGATCGTCGCGAGGGGATTTACAGTTTACGAGTTATGACCGTTTTAGTGTAGAGCGTTCATACGAAAAGCCAACTGCACATAAGGCCATTTGCAAGATGATTTTGAAAGGCTAAAAAATGATTTCAGAATCTTGGAAAAATCATGATAATTAAATAATGCAGTAAGGAAGACTGTCCAATTATAATTTTAAGAAAATATTAATTTTTCGATTTTATAAAAATGTTTTAGTGAAGCGAATCGATAATCGCGTACTAACTAAGATCGTTGGTTATTGATTTTAGATCGCCAACAAAAGCCCCGAGAGCATACCACTCCTAGCACTTGAGGCAAGTTTACGAAACCCTATCACAAATTATCCATGCTATATATACTGTTGTGATATTGATGCCATGATTTACAGTTTAAAAATATATGCTTGTCTGTGATATCAATACATTCAAATTATGCGATTGTTCACGAAAATAAACTTCGTTTTATACGAGTATGAGAAATTGAAACGTAATTTTAATATAATACAAGATAGAGGGAGTCAGAGATATTTTAAATTGATTTAATTCCGGAACGAGCCGGATGCGGAAGATTTCTATTTCAATAAACAAGTACTTTCGCGTAACATACATATTAAGCGAACGATTGAGAGTTGATTTATAACTACAAGAGATAATCGAATATTCACTCAAGGGATATCCTATTTGATTATTTATTTATAAGTAATACCTAAAGAGTTACTAAAATATCCGGAAAATACTTAAAGAGATATTGAAAAGTTTTTAAATCAATTCACTCTATCTAAAACATATGTAACCATTCGAAGGATAATTATAAGATGTCAAATCCTGTCTTAAGTATTTAATTAAGATTTTTATCAATTCATTGAACCTTATTGAGAAACATTGTGTACTTAAGGTTTTATCAATTCATTGAACCCTTCTTAAAAACATTATGAGACCGTAAATATTTAATATTCCGTACTTCTAAAAATTATTTAAAAATAGACATAGTTCCCAAGGATACTTTCTAAATTATTCAAAATTCTCGGAAGAGATCAATCATCTGAAACTTATCAAAACCTTAGGGAACTTAGTTTAGAAGCATAAGGGTTTTGCTTCCTCGCTCAATGAAAAACAAGTGAACTATATATGTAAAACTATACTACAGTTAAGGGTTTGAAAATGATTTTAAATTCAAAACTCCGACAACTCCCAAGGATCAATTGAATTAAAAGTGATGAATAAATCATCTTATTTAAAGGTCAACTCGGAATGATCTATTCCTTCGATAAAGGATTTTATGTAAATGATATAATTGTTTTGGGACTGGAATGTGGCCGGCCCGGCACAGAGAGGTATCTGGTAGTGACCAAGCGCGGAGTGGCGCAGTATACAGTTATATGGTCTCTGTGACCATTGACTTTCGGACTTGCATGGAAATGGGCAACCATCGTGTAATGTCTTGATAAGCCCAAAGGCGGCTAGGTTTGTATTCCTTCAACTAGTAGAGAAAATTTCATATTCGGCTGATCACCGATACGTGGTTTATTCCAGTATAGTCCCTTTCCTCCACTTTGGATAAATTGTTGTGAAACCTACAGCAGAAGGCCGATAAGGCTGAGTTTTAAATAAGGACGTTGATGTATATATATCACATCCATTTGAGAATCTTGGTTCAAGCATCATATTGAGATTTTGAGATGAAATGAGTACGAGTATATACTGATTAAACTGATACATTTAAAGTTGAGTTTATCATAAAATTGACAAGCACATAAACTTTTAGAAACCTTGGATATACAATGCTTAATGGTTGTTTTTCCCTAAATGATCATATTTAAATAATGGATATCTATATCTTGCTGAGCGTTAGTGCTCACTCTTGCTTTTATAAACATCATATCACAACAGATTACCAGCATGGCCCGAACCAGGACGACTGCCCGCAAGCGGATAGGGGACGCACGTGAGTACCGTAGACTGTTCGTCTGCCAGCCACCTCAGGTAGACGAGTAGAGATAGTTTCCTTTTGAGTACCTGAACCAAGACTATTTATGACCCGAGCCAGTCTCATGTAGAGCTATTCTCGGTGTTCACCCTTTTGAGATAATTTCCTTTGGTCTGTAATAACTTAAATACTTTAACATTAATTTTAGTAATGTTTCTGAGCATATAACCTGTGTGTGTGTGAGTTTGGTTAAAAGGTCGAGTAATGATGTGAAAAGAGGATTAATTATTTATTAGACAATATTAAGTGATCGTAACAACCCGAATTCCCGACCATGAATTTGGGGGTGTTACAGAAATGGTATCAGAGCCCTAGGTTATAAGTCTCAGAAACGTTAGGTGAATCAACTAAATCAATGAACTAGAACTCACATAGAGTTCGTAGTCGGGCTACGAGGGTAGCACTGACATTAAGAAACCTTAGGGGTGATTTAAGTATATAAGGATAGTAATGCGTGTGTTAAATGACTTATAGGTACCCGATGTGTGAGCCCCTGAGACTGTAGAGGCGTACGAGAGAGAGCATGATGAGGCCCTTTTAGCTGAGACCGAGGTAGCTGACCCTGCCCCCACTGTGTGCTTGGAGGTATTCGAGTACCCGAAGACTTACCCTGAGGAGGACCCAGAGGAGGACCCCACAGAGCCAGACACTGAGATAGCCCCTCCTGAGGATATTCCATACGGTAACACGGAGGTTCCATCTCCAAAGATGATGAGGGTGGATGTGCATCAGAGGTCGATAGAGCGTTTGTTAGATCGGCTCTCAACAGCCCAGGCTCGAGTCGCTGAGCTCGAGAACGAGACGGGAGTAGCAGATTTGATAGATAGGATGATAGCTCTGCAGGCAAAAGTCACTGTACTGACTGAGGAGTTTGAAGCGGAGTTAGGGGCAGCCACCCCAGTGAGGACACCCACCCCACCCCTGTACCAGTTAGTCCCGCACGGACTGAGACAGACGACGACATGGACCCTATTCTTGACGGTGTGGCAGCGACTCCTGCAGATTCCCCACTTCCACCACCCATACCAGTCATATCCCTAGCAGATCACGATTGGGTGGTAGGTCGCTATGCTACTGAGCTGACAACGGCCGAGGCCCGTATTGCCGAGCTGAGGGACCAGCTTTCCATCGAGCGGCACATGAGGATAGAGGCCTGAGGTAGGCTAGGATACCCCAGTGCCCGCCGCGTGCGCAGGACCATTCGCCGCATAGAGTAGAGGACCATCGGTAGGATTCACCGCTTATCCCCACAGCGTGACTTGGTAAGTAGGCGCGAGGTTATCAGGGTTGTGGTCCACGCTATGAGGCGGATTCGTGATGTTGCTCGTGGCTAGTGGACACTGTTAGTAGTTGGTTGTTGTTCCTCAGCGGTGGTACTTAGTTGTTTTGTGATATTTGTTTTGGTTGTTATCTTTGATAGTGCCACCAGCTAAGGATTATTGTATTAAGGAAGGTTGTACTTTTATTATTTAGTATGTTGTACCCAGACCCGGCATATGGCCAAATTATGTATAATTATCGTGTTGATTAGTTGCGATTTTTAGATTGTGGTTTAATCTTCTTTCATACCTGCATAATTATATACTGTCATAACAAATCAAGAAGCATGAGGATTGGTAAATGAAAACAACCTAAATAAGTTTATGTAACAGGAAAATTCCGCCAAGAAGAATAGTAACAAGAACTCGCCCGGCTGCATCTAGCGGCCAGGGCAATAATAATGAACAAGGGCATCGAGCATATACCCCACCATTAAGAATTAACGAATAACGAAATGAGTATGATGATGAGGACTGTGAAGAGTCAGAGGCTGAAGATACTCAGGGGATGGAAGTTCCAGTGAACCCTATGGAGCAGTTTGTAGAATTTCTGAGGCAAAACCTGCAACAGCAACGACCACCCCAGCAACCCCAGCAGGCCATGGCTAATGCGTTTAAATATTTCAAGGCGGTCAAGCCCCCAGAGTTTCACGGTATTGCTGACCCAGTTCAGGCCAGGGCTTGGCTGAAAGAGGTAGAAAAGACCTTTGAGTGAATTGGCACTAAGGAAGCCCACAAGACTAATTGTGCCACTTATCTCTTAAAGGGTGAGGCTAACTATTGGTGGGAAGCCAAGAAAAATATGGAGCCCCAAGGGATTGTTACTTGGGAAAGATTCACTGAGTTATTTTTATAGAAGTATGTCCTGAAGTTTTTGGAGATTCAGATACAGCGAAAGTTCCTAGAGCTGAAATAAGAGAATATGAGCGTAACGGAATATGAAGCTAAGTTCACATAATTGTCGAGGTTTGTGCCACAGCTGGTGGAAACCGAAGAGCAAAAGGCTGAGAGATTTCAACAGGGATTGAAGCAGTGGATTCAGAACAAGCTGGCAATTCTGGAGATAACTGACTATGCCACCCTAGTGCAGAAGGCCACAATAGCTGAAACAGGGAGTGAAATGAGCCAGAAAATGAAGCAAACTAAGAAACGAGAGTTTGATGGTCGAAGCAGGAGTGTGGGAGGGGAGAGCTTCCCTAGTAAGTTTGTCAGGGGGACGGCCTCCCAACCCAACCGCAGTACAGGATTCGGGGGATCAGGGAGCGTGAGTGTGGCCCGGAGCGGGAACCAAAGGGGAATGTCTTATCATAGCCAACCACGACCTCCTCTTCCAGAATGCAAGAGCTGTGGTAAGAAGCATTCTGGGCAATATATGCAGAAACCGGTGACATGCTTTAAATGTGGGAAGATAGGGCACTATGCCACAACTTGTAACCAGGAAGCGGCTAAGTGTTTTCAGTGCGGAAGGACATGAAACATGAAGAAGGACTACACTACGGCAGCCCCAGCTAGCTGGAGGGGTAGTGTAGCTGCCTCTAAAAGAGTGCCGACTGCCAGGACCTTTAATATGACTGTGAAAGATGCCGTAAGGAACACCAATATTATAGCAGGTACGCTCCTCCTAAACTCCAATCCCGCCAATGTGCTATTTGATTCTAGAGCTACTAAGTCTTTCGTATCTAAAGAATTTGCTGAAAAATTGGACTTAAAAGTGGAACCTTTGAAAGAATCTTTGCAAGTGCAAATAGCTAATCAAGATATTATCCCTGTAAATCAAGTTTATGCTAACTGCAACATAGAATTTGGTGGAGTGAGATACCCAGTAGATTTAATTCCCTTTCGATTAGGGGAGTTTGATTTGATATTAGGAATGGATTGGCTATCTAGAAACCATGCCCAGATTGATTGCGAAGGGACGAAAGTAAAATTGAAAACACCTAGTGGTAAGAGTATAATAATTAAGGGGCAACGGAAAACCAAGAAATTTCAAACTATGGTACAGACCAAGAGACTTTTAAGGCAAGGATGTGAGGCCTACTTGGCTCACGTGGTGGATACCAAACGAGAAACCCCGGAGATCCACACCATACCTGTAGTTAATGAGTTCGAGGATGTATTTCCCAAGGATCTTCCCGGACTACCCCCGAATCGGGAGATAAAATTTGCCAATGATTTAGCTCCCGGCATGGAACCAGTATCAAAGGCCCCGTATCGTTTGGCCCCCGTCGAAATAAAAGAGTTGGCTGATCAACTGCAAGATCTATTGGGTAAAGGAATGATTAGACCGAGCGTTTCCCCGTGGGGTGCACCCGTATTATTTGTGAAGAAGAAGGACGGCAGCATGAGACTGTGCATCGATTATCGAGAGCTGAACAAGCTGACCATTAAAAACAAGTACCCATTGCCAAGAATAGATGACCTCTTAGACCAACTAAAGGATGCAACGTATTTTTCCAAGATTGACCTTAGGACAGGTTATCACCAACTTAAGATCAAACCAGAAGATATACCTAAGACTGCATTTCGCACTAGTTATGTCATTTTGTTTGACTAACGCACCCGCGGCTTTCATGGATCTGATGAACAGAGTCTTTAAGAAGTATCTGGACGAATGTGTGATAGTCTTCATCGATGATATTCTAATTTACTCTAGATCGGAGGAGGAACATGCAGAACACCTCAGGATAGTATTGGAAATCTTACGGAAAGAAAAATTGTATGCCAAATTCTCAAAGTGTGAATTTTGGTTGAAAGAAGTTCAGTTTTTGGGTCATGTGATTAGTAAGGAAGGAATTCTTGTAGACCTTGCAAAGATAGAAGCTGTCGCTAATTGGGAACAACCAACCACGCCCACCGAGGTAAGAAGCTTTATTGGACTGGCCGGGTATTATCGAAGGTTTGTAAAGGATTTCGCCAAGATAGCAGGCCCGTTGACTAGACTTACTCGGAAAACTGAAAAGTTTATTTGGATAGAGAAATGTGAGGATAGTTTACAAAAATTGAAGAAAAGGTTGGTATCGGCCCCAGTGCAGGCCTTACCAGACGATAAAGGGAACTTTGTGATTTATAGTGATGCGTCCCATAAGGGTTTGGGATGTGTGCTGATGCAGCATGGTAAGGTGATTGCCTATGCATCCAGGAAATTAAAGGAATATGAAGTGAGGTACCCCACCCATGACTTAGAATTAGCCGCCATAGTGTTTGCCCTTAAGATGTGGAGACATTACCTATACGGAGAAAAGTGTGAGATTTATACTGACCACAAGAGTCTTAAATATATCTTCACCCAGAAGGAGCTACACATGAGGCATAGAAGGTGGTTAGAATTGATTAAGGGCTACGACTGCGAAATTCTTTATCACCTGGGGAAGGCCAATGTGGTGGCCGATGCCCTTAATCGTAAGGAAAGATTGAAAAGGATCACCACGTTAGAGGATTTGATCAGAGAATTTGAAAAGTTAGAGATTGAGGTCAAGGTCGCTGAGCCAGGTTAGGTATCCTGGTGGATTCTGGTAGACCGGTTGGTGTTCATCAGTCAGTTTGACCGAAGGCTTGTATGAGATGGTTATGCAACCGGAGCTACTGGAAAAGATTAGGCGATGCCAAGAAATAGAGTTGAGGGAGAACAAGAAACTGGTAAGCGGAGTGGAGGCCAAGTGTGAACCAGACAAGAAGGGAATTAGGAGGCATGCCTACAGGATATTGGTCCCTACGTCCAAGAACTAAAGGATGAAATTTTACGTGAAGGACACGGCTCTAGATATAAGGTCCACCCAGGGAGCACCAAAATGTACCAAGATTTGAAGGAGTACTACTGGTGGCCTAACATGAAGAAGGATGTAGCGGAGTGGGTCAGTAAGTGTATGACCTGTCAGAGAGTAAAGGCAGAACACCAGCGACCAAGCGGACTCTTGCAACCCTTAGAAATTTTGATGTGAAAATGGGAGCAGATAGCTATGGATTTTGTGGTAGGATTACCCTGAACTAAGACTAACTGTGATGCAATATGGGTAATTGTAGACCGACCAACCAAGTCAGCACACTTTCTTCCAATCGAGGAAACCTACACAGTAGATAGATTAGCGAAGCTATACATTAAGGAAATTATGGTAAGACATGGAGTGCCAGTAGCTATCGTATCTGACCGAGATCCCCGATTCAACTCCAGATTTTGGAGGAGCTTTCAGGAATGCCTAGGAACCAAACTGTTATGGATTTAAAACTAATATATATAATTGCTGTGTTTAATAATAAGGAATGTGAGCTCCAAGGCTCGATTTGACTGCTCTTGTGTTTCGTGACTCAATCTGCCTTAACAAGATGCCTACGTACCTTGCTGATTGCCAAGGATCAAGTCAAAAAATATAGTTCTGATCTGTGGGGTGAGGCCCCTTATATAGGAGTCCTTGAATTGGACTTGTTATAGGAGACTTGGTGGGAAAGTCTCATAATTAGAATGGACTTTGGAGTCCTAGATAGTAGGAAACTGATTCCTTATCCTTTTAGGTCCCCTTGAGGCTAATCTGTAAGGATTTATATCCTTATCGGGACTCTTCTCAATAGCTGATTTTTATCTTATTAATTAATTACGAAATTAATTAATAATCAAGGTTTTTGGGCCTTCGTTGTTCCATCAGGCCTGATCTGGTCCATCAGGCCTGATCAGCATGTTAACCTTTCTGGTCTGAATGTCATACATCTTCTTATTGGGCCTAGCAGTCCACACCTTGTACAATTAATGCAATATTTAATTATACTATCATAATTTATTTATCCCTATCATTTGCCCCCCAACTTTTGGGAAACATTGATTAGGTTTCGCAGAAGTTAAGTCTATTCGTTCCCTTACAGGGTTTCGTTTTTCCGTAAAGTGTGGAGCGACCTACACATTTATAATGAATTTTCCTTTTATTCAGGAATTATCTTAATTTCCAGGAATTTTTCCCTTATTTCCGGGATTTTCCCCTAATTTTCTAGATTTTCCCCTAATTTTCTGGGTTTTCCCTTAATTTCTGGATTTTCCCCTAATTTTCTGGGATTTTTCCCTAATTTTCCGGGTTTTTCCCTAAATTTCTGGGATTTTTCCCTTATTTTGTTGGGATTTATCCTTAATTTCTGGATTTTTCCATAATTTTCCGGGTTTTTCCCTAATTTTCTGGGATTTTTCCCTAATTTTCTGAGGTTTTCCCTAATTTTCTGGGATTTTTCCCTAATTTTCTGATTTTTCAGATTTCCAGCCCTTTTTCGACCAGGATCCTAGTCGAAATTTCGACCTGGATCCTAGTCGAAATAGGGGTCAACCTTGCGATCCTGGTCGAAGGAATTCGACTAGGATCCACGACCTGGAATTCGACCAGGATCCTAGTCGAACTTTCGACCTGGATCTAGGTCGAAAACTCCCCCACTTTTTAGCTCCTGGTCTTGAGCCTCGACTAGGATTTCAAACAGGATTCTAGTCGAAATTTCGACCTGAATCCTGTTCGAAAATTCTTTGATTCTCTTGCTTCCTGGTCGAAGGATTTCGACTAGGATCCACGACCTGGAATTCGACCAGGATCCTAGTCGAACTTCGACCTGGGTTTTTAATCCCCATTCTTGAGAGATGCTTGGTTTATTCGACCTCATTCCTGGTCGAAGTTTCGACCTCAATTCAGTCCTATTATTTCCGTTGTTTTCATGTGTCTAGTCGAATAATTTCGGGCAGAATCCACGACCTGGAATTCGACCTGAACCCTTGTCTTTTTGACCCGTTATTTTCGGGTGCCTGTTCGAAAGTTTTCGGGCAGGATTCACGACCTGGATTTCGACCTGAATCCTGGTCTTCCACTAGCCTTCTTTATTTGGCTTTAATTTAAGGTATTGTATTTTCCAAATTCCAAATCCTAATTGGATTTGGGCCGGGCCTTCTTTATTGGGCCTTATTGGGTTTTTCCAAATCTTACTGGGCCTCTTTTATTGGCCTTTTCCAAACCTTACTGAGCCTCTTTTATTGGGCTTTTCCAAATCTTACTGGCCTCTTTTATTGGGCTTAATATTCCCCGTTTAGAATCCTCTAGAATTCCTAGGAATATTCTGGAATATTCCTTTTTCTGGGCTTTTTCCCATGGGCCTTTGTCCTTAATGGGCTTTCGTCCCTTCAACTTCCTTTTCCTCTTATATAAAGGACTGAGGAGAGGTTACTACTCCTCACCTTCTCATTTCTAAGTTTTCTTCTTTCTCCTCCTGCTAAGATTGTCAGAGCAATAACAGCAAGTCGGAGCTCAAAGCCTTTTTTAGGAGCGTTTCTTCAGGTAAAATCCCCCCTTTTTCTTTTCGCGTCTATTTTTCTATTGTGTGCCCTTTTAAGATATCCTGTATGTGTACTTTTTTGCAGATGGCTGACAAGAAAATGACTCGCTTGGCCAAGATGAACGTGGCTAGAAAGTCCAATGAGTTCCCTATCCGATCGAGGTACACTTCTTTAATCGACATGATCAATACTCGAGGGGACGAGTACCCGTCTGATGCGCATCTGGACGCGCACGATCATATTAATGCCTTAAGGGATCCCAAGGAGCTGGAAAAGTTGAGCAGCTGCTTCAAAATCAAGAAACCTTTTAAGCTGGTTCTTGCAGGTCCGGCCGACAGGGCCTGTCAGTGGAAAAAGGAAGCGCTATGCGTCTATAGGGATACTCTAAGAGCAGGTATCAGACTCCTTTTTCATCCATTCATTCCTTTGTTACTGGCTGATATGGGCATCAGCCCTTGCCAACTCCCCCTAATTCTTGGAGGCTCATTCTGTGCTATCTGTCACAATGCGCCAAGCACAATGTCCCCACTTCTGTTGTTGTCTTCAGAAAGATTTTTCAGTTCAAGAACAGCCCTGATAAAAGTCCGGGTTGGGTTTCTCTAAACCAGCGCCCCACTATTCCCCATATCGTGAATGAGAAGTCCATCCCCGACAACAACTTGGGGTGGAAGAAAGATTTTTTGTTCATTGTTTGGGAAGGTGGAGACTGGGGCTCCCTGTTTCGATCATCCTTCGGGCTGGCCGTGGATGGGAGCCCAAATGATATAACTTTGTCTGAGGAGGAGGCTAGAGCTTTCAACCTCCTTACGCAAGACAATGGGACTTCCCATTCTTTGGACCTTATCCGGAGACCGTCCTGGTAGAACGCGGCCTCTCGCCCATTCATAAGAAAAGTAAGTTCCCTTTCTTACCTCCTTTTTATTTCCTTCATTTTCTATTCCATTGATTTTTCAACTGACTTCGTTTGTTGCAGTGGCTGAGAAGATTGAGGAGGCTAACAAGCCTAAAGACCTGGAGACAACCAGGATGAAGAGGGCTGGGAAGGTCTTTAAAGACCCTCGCCTTGGTGACCGCTTCCCTGAGTTCCTCCTCCAGGAAACGGAGCCAAGCGAGGAAGGCCCCAGCCAAGTTTTGCGCACCAAGTAGAGGCCAGGGGCCTATTTTCAACCTGCTTGGGGGATCCGGGGCAAGGATTCAATCGTTGGCAGCACGGCGCTATCCAAGGAATGGTCCAAGCATTCCATCTCCCCGGTGGATTATCAAGACTTTGTCCTTCAACAGGACTTAGAGGGGAATGAGCTTTTCGGAGCCCAGGCTTTGGCGACGGTACGTCCTTTTCCTATGCCCTTCATACTTGCCTCTTCATGTTTTTTTTCTCATACTTTTGCTGCTTCTCTTGCAGGCTAACGCCCACTTCCAAGGGGCAATTCACCAAGCTAAGGCTTGGAAGGTTGGCCGGGAAGATGCTAACAAGAAGTTGGAGGAGGCCAACCAGAGAACAGAGGCCCTTGAAGCTAAGACTTGATGGTGGAGCACGATGCCCTTCTTCACCCAGTTAGCTATAAAGAGGGCTGGGATGCTGCTGTGGAAGCCATCCAGGATGATTTTCCAGAGGTCCTCGAGCAGTCCTCCTTTCCTTGCCATGTGCGAGTTCCGGAGCTGGGGGTGTTACTAATAAGCTTGCTGATATGATCAAACACGGCCCTTCAGGGAGCCCAAGCCACAAGAGGAAAGAACTGGAGTCTAGCTCTGGGGAGGAGGAGGCTTCATCCGAAGAAGACCCTGCGCCTGCTGCGAAGAAGATCAGGGTGGAAGAGCCTCCAAGGGCTGCGCCTCAGAATCCAGTGTCTCCCGCATCCTCCAAAGCATCTGAAGGCAGTTCTGCCGGAACTTCTGCAGGGACTTCTGAAGGGACCACTGAGACGTCCGAGGAGACCTCGAATAGTGGTTCCGAAGAATCTCAGCCTTCCGAGGCCTAAGTTTTTTTTGTATATCTTTTTTGAGACAATATGTGAATTTAGTTTATGTCAGAAGTTGTTACCCTTCGGGGCTATATTAGCTATGCTGTTTTCCTTATTTGCCTCTTTCTTCTTTACAATACTTAATAGGCACTTAAATTTTAAGCATCCTTAGATTGAAATAATTTCAAACTCTTTAATACGAAGTCTGGTTTTCTAAAACCTTACATAGCATGGGTTCGACCCTAATCAATAATAACTTGACATTGTAAATTCTAATAGAATATAAAGTCCTACACAAGCAAAGCTTCAAGGTGCTTTTAAACCTGCTTGTCATAATGACAAGCGAGAATCGTACTTCGACTATCTTACACATGGTAAACCTTCAGGTTTTGTGCATGCCAGGTTCTCGGGACTTCTGAACCATCCATAGTTTCCAGCTTGTAGGTTCCTCTACCCTGAACGCTCTTGACTTTGTACGGCCCTTCCCAATTCGGGGCAAGCTTTCCTTTTTGTCCGACACCAGAAGCTTCTATCTTTCTCAAGACTAGGTCACCTTATTTGAAAAACCTTTCTTTAACCCTTAGGTGTAGTAGAATGAAGCCTTTTTCTGATATTCTACTATCTTTGCATGAGCCTTATCTCGCACTTCATCGATTAAATCCAGGGCTAACCTCTGCCCTTCTTCATTCTCTTCTGCATTGAAAGCCTGAATCCTTGGAGAGGAATGTGATATCTCCACTGGAACTACTGGTTCTGCCCCATATGCCAACATGAAGGGCGTCGCTCCTGTCGTGACTCTACAGGTAGTCCTATAGGCCCATAATATGGGAAGTATCTTATCCACCCAATTATTTCTTGACTTCTCGATCCTCTTCTTTAGTCCATCCAGGATTATCCGATTTGCTACCTCCGCTTGCCCATTGGCTTGCGGGTGAGCCACAGAGGTGAACCGTAACTCAATTTCATTTTCTTCACAATACTTCTTGAATTCCTTATTGTTGAATTGTGTTCCATTGTCAGTGACGACGATACGGGGAATTCCATATCGGCACATAATGTTTTCCCACAGGAATTGTGCAACCTGCTTAGTTGTGATCTTGGCCAAGGGTTTGGCTTCGATCCACTTGGTAAAATAATCAATGGCTACAATCAGAAACTTCCTTTGTGCTGTGGCCATGGGAAAAGGCCCCAAAATATCCATTCCCCACATAGCAAAAGGAACGGGCGAGTTGATAGAGGTCAGCATCTCGGGGGGTTGTCTAACAACAGGTGCATGCTTCTGACAGCGGTCACATTTCTTCACGTATTCTTTGGCATCAGCCATCATTTCTGGCCAATAAAAGCCTAAACGAGTTATCTTATGAGCCAAGGTCCTGCCCCCCAAGTGTTGTCCACAAATACCTTCATGCACTTCTTCAAGAGCCAAGCGTGCCTCATCGGGCCTGAGACACCTCAAGTAGGGAACCACGAAAGATCTTTCGTAAAGAATCCCATCTATCAAAGAGTACCTTAGTGCCCGAACAATTAACTTCCATGCTTCAGTTGCATCGCTTGGCAACCAACCGGTTTGAATATGAGCCTTAATGGGATCAATCCAGGATGTCTCCAGGCCTATAGGAGCCACAAGCTTAACATCTATGCTTCGTGTTTTCAAAACACGGAAGTACACACTTCCTGAACTTTCTTCTATCTCAGATGAAGCAAACTTTGATAGCGCATCTGCTTTAGCATTTTCTTCCCTTAGAATGTGTTCAACATGGCATTCATTAAATTGGGTCATCACAGCCCTTACTAGGCGGACATACTTAGCCATCGTATCATCCCTTACCTCAAATTCTCCCTTTACCTGGGATATGATCAGCTTCGAGTCTCCACGGACCTTTAAGTTTTTGACTCTAAGTGTCCCAGCTAGACCAAGGCCAGCTATCAGGGCTTCATACTCTGCCTCATTGTTTGTGGTTGGGAAGTCTAGCTTCATAGCATACTCAATTAAGAACCCATCAGGACTTTGCAAAACCAACCCTGCTCCACTGGAATTTGTTTTTGATGCTCCATCAAAATAGAGAACCCAATATTCTTTCTCCTTATCATCCTTCTCTCTGTCCCCATTATCGACTCCCTTGTCTTGAGGTATGGTATCTTCCTGCCCCCCGACTTCTTGGTTGGGTATGGTACATTCCACCACGAAGTCCGCTAGTGCATGGGCTTTTATGGCCGTACGTGGCTTATACTTGAGATCGAACTCTCCCAACTCTATTGCCCACTTAATCAATCTCCCACTTGCCTTGGGACTGTGAATGATATTTCTCAGTGGCTGATTCGTTAGCACCTCAATCTGATGAGCCTGAAAGTAAGGACGCAGTTTTCTTGAAGCCATTACCAAGGCTAGAGCAAATTTCTCAATAGTTGAATAATTTAATTCAACACCATGCAGAATTTTGCTGACATAATACATGGGTTTCTGGACTTTTAGCTTCACCTTAACCAACACTGCGCTCAAGGCACTCTCTGAAACAGCCAAGTACAAGAATAAAACTTCACTCAGAATTGGCTTGGCCAACAACGGGGCCTGGGCCATATACTTCTTTAACTCTTCAAATGCCTTCTGGTTTTCCTCACTCCATACAAAGTCTTTGATGCTCTTTAGCGACTTGAAGAATGACAAACACTTGTCCCCCGACTTGGAGATGAATCGTCCTAGCGCAGCAACCCTTCCTGTAAGCTTCTGAACATCCTTAACAGTTTTTGGTGGTTCCATGTCCAGGATCGCCTTTATTTTATCCGGGTTAGCCTCAATTCCCCTCTTTGAGACAATCAGTCCCAAGAATTTTCCAGATCCTACTCCGAAAGCACACTTCGTAGGATTCAACATCATCTTGTGGTACCTCAGGACCTCAAAAGCTTCCCTTAAATGGGCTATATGATCAGTCTTTACTAGACTCTTGACTAACATGTCATCAACATAGACTTCCATAGTCTTACCAATAAGATCCTTAAAAATTTTATTCACCAACCTTTGATAGGTGGCTCCTGCATTCTTGAGACCAAATGCCATAACAAGATAACAATAAACACCAAAGTCAGTGATAAATGATACCTTTGGAATGTCATCCTTATGCATTTTGATCTGGTTGTATCCGCTAAATCCATCCATGAAACTCAGCATCTCATGTCCAGTAGTGGCATCAATCAAAGTATCAATTCTAGGCAGCGGAAAACAGTCTTTGGGGCATGCATCATTCAGATCAGTGAAGTCTATACACATCCTCCACTTTCCATTAGCCTTCTTCACCATTACAGGGTTTGCTAACCACTCCGGAAATTGAATCTCCTCAATGAAACCAGCCTCTAAGAGCTTTTCTACTTCCTGTTTTATAGCCTCTTGTCTTTCCGGGGCAAAATTTCTTTTCTTTTGTTTCACTGTCTTCCGGCTTGGATCTACATTTAGCTTATGAGTAATTAACTCCGGGTCAATGCCTGGCATATCAGCTACTGACCATGCAAACACATCACTATTTCCTTGCAAAAATTTTACTAACTTCCCTCTAAGGGGTTCCTCTAATGTGGCTCCAATAAAAGTCATCCTGTCAGGATTCTCGGGGTCTAAAGGAACCGAAACCAATTCTTCTGCTGGCCTTCCTCTATTCTCATCATTTTCTCGAACATCCATATCTTCAATAGGAAGAACCTGCCCCCGACTCCATCTGCCCTCAAAGAGGCCACATAACAGCTTCTAGCCATTTTTTGATCTCCTCTCTCTTCTCCAATCCCGTTTCGGGTGGGAAACTTCATGACTGAATGGTAGGAAGAGGGGACTGCCTTGAAGGCATGTATCCCTGTTCTCCCCATAATAGCATTATAAGTTGAACTAGCCTTTACCACCACGAAATCCAGCATCTGCGTTGCTTGCCTTGGTTCCGTACCTATGGTGGTCGGCAATTTGATTATCCCTTCCATAGGACATTCTACTCCAGCAAATCCATATATCGGCATGTCGGTTGGTGTCAAATGGGAGTCGTTATACCCCATCCTTAGAAATGTGTCGTGGATCAAGATATCCACAGAAGCACCATTATCCACAAGGACCCTCTTAACCGGGCTATTTCCTATTATCGGTGTTATGACCAGCGGGTCGTCATGGGGAAACTTCACACCCTCTAGGTCGGAATCATCAAAAGCCAATGTTACTTCTGTCCTGGCCCTCTTCGGGGCTTCTCCAACAATATGCATAACCTCCCTAGTATATGCCTTTCTGGAATTTTTGGACAATCCAGCAACAGTTGGACCTCCAAAGATCGTGTTTATCACAGGTCCTCGAGGGCGTCGCGGTCCTCCAAAAATTGCATTTATAACCGGCCCTCTAGGTTGGGGATTCCACCCCTGATCGTCTTGGTCCCTCCTATGATCTTCAAAGTTCTTCCTTCCATTATTGTTCCTGTCCCCTCCATCTCCAGTATACTTGTTCAATCTTCCTTTTCGAATCAAAAACTCAATTTCATCTTTCAATTGCCTACACTCATCGGTGTCATGGCCAACATCTTTGTGAAACCTACAATACTTGCTCTTATCTATGTTGGCGGAATCAGCCTTCAAGGGCTTAGGCCAGCGAATATCTCTATCTTTCTCAATCTCCATCAAAATCTGACTTCTAGGAGCATTCAGCTTAGCGTATTCAGTGAACTTTTGCCCAGGTCCTCCCTTCTTGGGGGTTGAATCAGGGTTTTGTTCAGTTCTAGGATATTTGTCCTTTGCAATATATTCTAAATCAGTTTTCCGCTTCTTGCCTCCAGTGGGCTCATTACTTACTACGGTCTTCCTCATACTTTCTTCAACCTTGATATACTTCCCTGCCCTCTCTTGGAGCTGCAACATGCTTTCAGGGGGACGTTTGGCCAAGGACATCTTAAAAAACTCGTCCCTAGTTCCTTGTTGCAGTGCTATCATGGCTACCTTATCATCAAGGTCCGGGACTTTTAAAGCCTCCTTTGTGAAACGATTCAGGTAATCTTTTAAGGATTCCTTAGCTCCCTGCACAAGACTCATAAGAGATGCTAAACTTTTCTCATGGACTCTTCCACTGATGAATTGCTTAATAAAAGCCTGACTTAATTCTCTGAACGATCCAATAGAGTTTGGGGGCAGGCGACTGTACCATCTTTGAGCCATACCCGACAGGGTTTGAGGGAAGGCCCGACACTTTATAGCATCATTCACGGGTTGCAGCAGCAGTGCATTAGAGAATGTCCTAACATGATTACCGGGGTCTCCCGTGCCATCATAGGCTTTGATAGTGGGCATCTTGAATTTCCTTGAGATATGGGCATTCATTATCTCTTCTGTGAAGGGTGGAGTTGGATCATCAGGATCTCCAAGGGGAAGGAGATTGCTTGGATCAGTTCTTGGGACAACAGCCCTTCTTCGTACCGGACCATCCAGGTCTATGACAGGAGGAAGATTTCTCCCCCTAGGAGGTATCTGGGGTCTGGTGGCCTGGTGAGCCTCCAAATCACGCCTCAGCCTTTGGATTTCAGCCTCATGAGCCCTGATCCTTTCCTGCACTTCTTGGGGATTCGCCCCTGGGGTGCTTTGGGGGCGTTGCCTTCCATCGGCCATTGGCTCTTTTCCAGGACGCCTCCTTCTCGGGGCCACTTCATCATCCGAAGATTCGGAGTCTCTCTCAGTGTAAGGACCAAAAAATTCCCGATCCTCAGGGATAGGAGCCAAACCTCGTATATAGGGGGCGACTGCCCTCGTGCTTCGCTTCGCCCAGCATATTCGCTTTCTCCAACCTCAGGGTGAAGGGGCATCCCATAAGGGGGGTTAGTAGTAACAATAGTTGAATATTCATACCCGACGGGTCGAGAATTCACAGGTATCTGTACTTGTTGAACTTGAGGATTCGTACCTTGAATAGTCGGGGGAGTTGTCCCTTGTGGCTGAGGTTGAGTTGCCCCTATCTGGGCTTCCCCCTGAGTAGATGCATAAGTTGAATGGGGAGGAACCTCCACGGTTGACAAAATCACCTGGGTTGTCTCTGATGGTGTTCCTTCCTCTAGAGCTCTAATTGTTCTCCGTGTTCTCGCCATGGTTATTGTTGTGCTTTCCCACCAAATGTTATGGATTTAAAACTAATATATATAATTGCTGTGTTTTATAATAAGGAACGTGAGCTCCAAGGCTCGATTTGACTGCTCTTGTGTTTCGTGACTCAATCTGCCTTAACAAGATGCCTGCGTACCTTGCTGATTGCCAAGGATCAAGTCAAAAAACATAATTCTGATCTGTGGGGTGAGGCCCCTTATATAGGAGTCCTTGAATTGGACTTGGTATAGGAGACTTGGTGGGCAAGTCTCATAATTAGAATGGACTTTGGAGTCCTAGATAGTAGGAAACTGATTCCTTATCCTTTTAGGTCCCCTTGAGGCTAATCTGTAAGGATTTATATCCTTATCGGGACTCTTCTCAATAGCTGATTTTTTCCTTATTAATTAATTACGAAATTAATTAATAATCAGGGTTTTTGGGGCTTCTTTGTTCCATCAGGCCTGATCTGGTCCATCAGGCCTGATCAGCATGTTAACCTTTCTGGTCTGAATGTCATACATCTTCTTATTGGGCCTAGCAGTCCATATCTTGTACAATTAATGCAGTATTTAATTATACTATCGTAATTTATTTATCCCTATCACAAACTAAATTCATTTTTTTTTCTAAAAATCTATATTAATTCTGAAAAATCATTTTTAATTCAAAATAAAATCTTAATTATTTAATTAATTAATTTTAGTTGATAATTAATTATTTAATTAGTCAATTAATATAAATATTAATTGATTAATTAATTTAATTTGTTATTAATTCAAATTGATTATTTAATTAGATTTAATTATTTATTTGGATTTAAAAATTCCAAAAAATAGTTTCGAGCTTTAAAATATTATTTTAAATTATTTTCAAGGCTCGATAATTATTATAAAATTATTTTAAAGTTATATTCGGGTGTTGGAACCCTATTATTTAATTATAAAATGATTCGGAGTCCAATTTTAATTCTGAAAAATATTCAAAAATTCGTATTAAATACCTGAAAAATCATTTTGACCCCGAATCTTCTTTGAAAAATTATTTTGATCAAATATATTTCATGTAATGTGCTACGTGCTATCTAATTGATGTGTTATGTACCTATGTGGTTATTGTTTGATGGTTTTTGCTGTAACTTTCAATCCGTAAATCGGATTTGGGTAAAACGAAAGGTAGATAAAAGCTTATGACGACTATGTGACGATTATAATAGTATGAGATTGAGTATTGATAGATGATTATGATGCCTAGCAGAGTAAGCAAGACATAGAAAAAGAAAGTCAATGATCCGTAGATAAAATTGAAGCATAGAAAGAGAATGCAAGTGATTGACGAATAAAAGCAAGGCATAGAAAAAAAGGAAAGTGATTGATGAGTAGAACTGTTAGATGAGTACAAGTAAAGTTGGAAATTATGTATGATAAGGCAAGTCTTTCTAAACCTTTTTTCGAGATATATTGCGAATATTTCTGAACTTTCTCATAACATGTTGCTATTATTCAAAATAAATCTTGTTTTATCACTACACCATAAATGACCTATCACAACCCTTTTCTCACAAATGTTAGCGAAATATGATACCTTAGCTATACTACATATGGCCTAATATAACATTGTGTTTTTTCTGTTACTTTAGCCAAAAGCTTGACGTTGCATTAGCTAAAAAGTGTTGAAGTTTGTAACATACATGGATAAGTGTTACCTTAGAGTATTAAAAAGAAAATTATAATAATGTTTTAAAATTGAATTATAAGTTTTACAAGAATTTGAGGTAATACACCAATTAATATGTAAAATACATGATGATCTACCTATTTTTTTACGTAAATAAAATTAAAAAACAATTAAATAGAAATTTTAAAACTAATTAAGTTCCCAATTTAAAGATGCCTTAAATCAAAATAAAAATAATAAAATCTACCTCCACATAATATGAATATCTACAGATCATTTTTCTAAATAAAAATATTAAGCTTTAAATCTATGAAAGTAAAAATTCACAGAAAAGTATATATTTATTTTCTAAAAATCCAATTTAAATAATTATTTATTACAATTTGTAAATGTTAACTATACAAAATGTATGTAAAATTTTGAACCGACCGCCTAATTTTTATACGAGCGACAATTTTTTAGGTAATGAAACCGCCCAATTTTTCAGCCGCCTTCAAGTTTCAACCCAAAATCTCGTGCTCTCTCCTACCATTCTCTGGTGACCCCCCCTATTTCGTTGCACTCTCCCATTCTCTTCTTACCCTCTCAAAAATCTGTAATTGCTCTCTTATTCTTCTTTCAATTCTAATTTCGGTCTTTTCCTTTCTCATTCGTTCTTCGATTAGAACGAATTAGAAATTCAGTCAAATGGGTTGAAATATGTTTTCAATTAGAGATGCAGTTATCTCTCTTGTTCTCACCCTGCTCGCTTCAAATGGGTTCTTTAACTCTCCAATTTCGGTTCTTCTGAATTTCTGCGGATTAAGATTTTGTATTCTCATGTAGGTATTTATTTACTTAAATTTTATTTAATCATTTTCTCATTTTTTATATAGGTAAAAGATAGCTGAAAAAGTCCATGATTGCTAAAAATGAATCAGGGTACTAAACTAGCTCTGGAAAGTTTATGAACAGAGTATAGGTCGGTAATATAGCGTTGGAATTGACGGTTTAATTTGGTTGAATTGTGTGTAGGAGATTTTTAATGAGCTGTGTAAGATATTGGATCCGGGGAAGCCTGCGTTTGCTCCGAAGAAGGGGAAACCGAGTGTGGTTATGTTTGTCGGTTTATAAGGTACTCGTTGTTTTTCCCGATAATATTAAGAGTTTAAATTGTGATTTTTGGTTTGTGTTAATGTGTAATGTGTAATTTTTTTGTTAATTTATAATATTATAGATGGATTTTGTGATGTGGCTCCCGGATAGTTACGACCTTGAGCTAAAAGAATTAGTTTTTGTCCAAATAATTATTTTTTATTGAAGTTGATTTTGGGATATTGATATCCTTTATTATGAGCAAGGGATTGTTCTTATTTGATGTAATTAACTTCAGATTCCACGTGCATAAAATATGTATTTTTTCATTAAAAGAACGGTTGGAAACCAGCTTTGGTTTGTGCCGATACATTTAGAGCTGGTGTTTTTGACCAGTTGAAGTATAATGCTACAAAAGCTAAAATTCCTTTATATGGGTTCATCTCGTGATCAAGTAAAATGTTATTCACTTTTAGATATCTTTGGATGATTCTTAGCCTGGAATCCTCGTGAAGGTAGAGTAGTCCCCTAGCAATCCCATTTATAATGTTGTGGTACTTCAGCCAGTCAAGTTACATGTATTAAAGCATCGAAAGGCATTCTGGAAGATGCAAT
This sequence comes from Apium graveolens, assembly GCF_009905375.1. Lineage (NCBI taxonomy): Eukaryota > Viridiplantae > Streptophyta > Magnoliopsida > Apiales > Apiaceae > Apium > Apium graveolens. The sequence goes on from NC_133651.1 coordinate 181,995,356, forward strand.
GCTGCTAGTTTCAGAATTTTGCACCTTGGTTAGAATATTAGTTATTATGTTATCCCAAAATCTGTTTATTCCTAAGCAATTAAAATATTATTTGTTTAAATTTATTTATTCATATTTGTTAGCCACTGCTTGCTACTTTAGTACTCTGCACCACTTCTTAGCCATCTTCAGCTTTGATTTAAATTGTAATTTCCTTTTTATGTATTGCTGGTTAATTTTTTAGTGAGCTGCTTCTACTGCAAAAGATAACAAGGATAACCACACGTGGAGGTTTTAAATAGACTTCTAAGCAGATATGACCAGAAGGAAGCAATTTCAATTCTAATCGGAATTATCCCTGCTGGTTCTGATAATTCTCTAGTATGGACTGTTCTCGGAGTCAGGGATCCAGTTTCTGCTGCAATTGCTATAGTGAAGGTATAAATCTAGTTCAGAAGAACTCTGATTGAACTATTCTATAGGCTTGAAATTCGCTGAATGACTACTCCTAGTATGGAATTTAAGTATTGGTATCACAGAAGCACACTAATGTTGGCTCTTATAATATCGTTTGACTTTGTTATTGGTATGAGATAAATAATGCAAGGCTTGTGATTACGTGAAAATTATAGCTCGGTGTTGGAATGATCAGCTGCTTTATTGAGCGGTACTAATTTGGTGATTTTAGATTTTTCAGATTCGATATGCTTTTACATTGTCAAAGGAGATAAATGAATCTTTCAAGCAGTCATCTCAAGCTAGGACAAAACTCCTATCAGGAGTCCAGATGAATGTTCATGTTCTAATAACAGGGTAGGCTCATTGTTTGCGACATCATTTTGCTCAGTGATTTCTGATAACCAGAAAGTAGGTTGTGGAATAAATTTTATTTGTCATGGTGTTTGCTCAAATGGTGTATCATTGTCTTTGCAGCTTCCAAAAGGAAGAGAAGTGGATGATAATGATTCATTTTGCGAGGTATGTCTTATGGATCCTTGGCTTATGACCCTCTATCTTAATTACAAAATTTTATACCCTGATAGATCATCTAGTTGTAAGACCTAATGTATAAATACATCATACGAGTTGCCACTTGCGTGGTAATTAACCTCGAATACCTTAGAGTTGGTATATTACTGTAGTGACATGTCCTGCTAATTTCTTAATTATGGTATACACTAGTATTGAATATATATAACGACATGAATTCATTTATATGCTTTTGATGAAATACATTAATGACAGGAGACATTGAGCATTTCGATGCTGGTTGACAACTCTTTCACTTACACATAAATTTAACAAAAATATGACAGAGTTTTGCTGATGATTTTTGATTTTTTGTCAGTGTGTTTCTGCTGATACAACTTGTTAGCATTATCAATTTCATCACTTCGCTAAATGATTGTGTGAACTTAGACCAAATGAAGACGGATATTGAGACATTTGTTGCAAATTTAATTCTTGTGTTGAATACCATTTTGGGAAGCAGCCCTAACCTGTTGGAAGTTTTGAAATGCTGCTACATTTCTTGGATATTACTTGATACTAGTGCCTATGTGAATTGCATAGTTGGAGTCATCTTAATACACAAATGGCATGCGCCACAACCATATGTCTTCATAACATTTTCTTCACAGCCTAGACACTAGTTCTTATATTTTTTTTCTGACATTAGTTATGGTTTTGCGGGACACAACAAGCTAGTGCATGTTTTCTGACTCTTGGATTTCTTGAGGCTATATCCGATCTTTCTCTGCTAGCCAGCATTTAGAAGGCATGTTTTATTTATTGTCAATAACACGTTCTTCTTTTATTAATTATGTTATATGGTTTCCTTGAATAAAATTGTAGTCTTTTGTGTTATAGTGAGTGAAGCACTAGAGACAAAATGCATAAAGAAATCTGAAGTTGCAACAAAAGGAGTTTGGTTATCCATCATTGTAAGCATGAACACATTATTGGCAGTAATTCATTTCCCTATATGCAATATGAGTTAACATCTAATTATGTAGAATTAGTTTTGGTCGCGTGATAGGCTGTGTGTTAGATCTAATTATGATAATTAACTCTCTGCAGGTCAGAAATAAAGGACTTGAGCAAGGCTATTGTGTTGTGCCGTGTGCCGCATCACCAAAATTATAGTTTAATAGTTGAACTCATCTTTGTTGGCATGACCATGATGATGTTTACTGTATTTGATGAGTTGTATGTTGATTATATAATTTACCAGTAAATTTGTTAATGGATTCTGGTTATTTTGGAAATGTGTAAAATGTGCTTAGTTTTATTCTAGGTTTTACCATAATTATGTTACATTAGCTCATAAGCTCATAGCCTCATAAAAATGTTACACAAGCTATTCAAAATATTGAACTAGTTAAAAAAAAGTGTTGCATAAAAATGTTGCATGAGCTAAAAAAATGTTTCCAATTGAGGTGGGCTAAAGAATGGGTCCTATAGTGGGCTTGATGTTGGACCCATAATGGGCCCCATGTGGGCCTCAATGTGGGTCCCACTTTTTAAAAAAAATTTAGAACTCTAAGGTAACAGAAAAAACAAGTTACAACTGATCTCTCTTTCTGTTGTATTAGCAAGCTAAGGCAACATATAAACAAGTTAAAACACGATGTTGCCTTAGGAACCAAAGATGTTACCTTAGACCCCTAAGGAAACATGAAAAAACCTATCTTTAAGAAAATGTTAGCTTAGCTAAAAAGTGGGGCAAGAGCAACATATTTAACCCCTAATGCAACGTTTTTTTGGTGTTACAGTAGGCATTTTATGGTGTAGTGTATATTGTAAGCGTTTTAAACTATTCAACCTTAAAGCCTGATTCTTATTGATCTTGAGCCATAAGCCTTATTCTTCATAAACCATTGATTATTGAATTCTCAGTTACGAGCCAGACATATACGATACTAATCCATAAATACATACATACCGTAAACCAAATATTTCAAGAGAATTTCTTGAGTATGCAAAAACTTATACACCCTGGAATACCCTATCACATCAAAGATCAATGCCCTGTATTATCATTGAACCATTGTTCTTCTGATACTTGATTCTTCATCAGGCTTGAAGCCATTCTTCATACTTACACCTTGATACACCCTGGTGACACTTATGAAATGTTTTATACTCTGAGATAAATGCTTTATCAATGTTAATTATGATGTTATTTTATTGAATTGTAATGGTTATCATATTGAATTGTTTTAGAATTGGATGGTTTTATAAATATGGACTAGATTCGTGGTCAGGCCAGATTCGTGGTCATATTAGGCCATTGCGTGCCTTGGATCCAGTATATAGAGCAAAGCTGGGAGCTTTGCTCGGGGTTAGTGCGTGACTGATCAGCAGCCTAACCTTGGTTTTTAAAAATGAAAAGGATATCCAATTATATTCATTGCCTATCCAGAAACTTGATTCTTATAAATCATTTCAACTGATCATTGTTGAACCTCAGTTATTGCTATTATGACTTGATGAGCTAGTTAGCTCACTCTTGCAAATCTGTTATGTTATTTTACAGTTGAAAAGGAAATGGTTGATAACGAGGATTCCCAGTCCAGTGTGCGAGCTAGGATTCCAGGATAAGATGGAACGAGTTAGCAGAAGCTTTATAATGTAGATGAGTTATGTAAGATTGTAAGAATGATATCATTATCAATTGTAAGCGGAACTAGTTGGGATTTGGTACGATGTAATAAAAGTTAAGGTTGTGGCTTATTTTCATACTTTAACCTGTTGCGATCCATGGTTATGGTAAGAAGGGTCTTCGTATATATTACTTTCATAAACAGGTATTTATATATTGAGTGTGTGTGTGTTATGAACCCCAAACTTCTGACCCAAGTTTGGAGGGCGTCACAGGTTTAATATCAGAGTTATAGGTTATAAGTCCCTGATACAAGCCTAGATTGTCGGGAATGGGTAGAGGGTTAAGATTAGTTGTAGAAAAAAAATAGAATATCGAGAGGTTGAGTGTAATTAAATAGTACGTTTTAGTATAATTCATGGTGAGATTCGAGATTCTTATCTAGAAGCATAATTTTCAGATAGCAACGATGGCAGATTGCTTTATTTCGATATCATCCGATCACTCGGAGCCATCAGTTGGAGGACCGTCAACTGATCCACGCCCTGCTCATCCACCGGTGTTAGCCATGCCACATCCTGTTGCGGAGATTGTACCTTCTTAAGTTCTTATCTCATTCCCTGATGTGAGACTACCTATTCCAAAATCCCCCACATACTGATTCTGGTTCTACTGGATATTCAGCTGTGGGTGCATCTTTTCTGTCTCCCCTACAGCTTGTTCTACACCATCAGTTTTAAAACCCATATTATGAAGTAACAACACCTATGAGGATGGATTCGAGAGCTACAACATATAGTGAGTACACGAGGTATTAAGAAATGTGAGAAGAAACCTAAAGAGAGGGTTCGTACGTTCCGGAGAATAGCTGCTACCGGGTTATATGGATCTGCTAATGAGTATGCCATCCATGATTATCTTGTGAAGTGAGCTAGACGGATTTCTAAAGAAATTTGAGAGGATTGAAGATTGAGAGTTTTCTTGGAATTAGATGATGTTATGACTAATAATGATACGTGTAGAAGTAATGTGATCGACCTTGTGTTATAAAATAAATCTAATGATCGCTGAATAGATTTGTTTTACTTAGTAATTGTAAGAGATGATGTTGGGAATGTTACCAGTCTGGAAGACCAAAAGTGGAGTTATGAATAAGATAGTATGCAACGGTAATTGGAGTTTTTATCGACCAATGAAGGTAAAATGCACCCAATAAGGGGTATAGGGTATATGAAAATGAATGGACTGTTACCTGAGTGTTTCCCTAATTTGATACTTGGTAGTGAAAGATGACAACCAACTTATATAGTAATGACGATCAGGTGTATGATTTTAAAAAATTTAAACAGTTTTCAATTCATAACAATATTTTACCTAAAAGTCCTTGGAATAAAACAAGTTCTAAAACTTGATTGTCAAACTACTACTTGAGTTTGTTGTTTATCATAAGATTCAGATTATCCAGGAGAATACTTATCCTAAAAGTTAGTATGATTCAGTTAGAAGGCCAAGTAGACCCATTATTATGGAGAAGGTTTGATGGTTCCTAACAGAAGAGTGCAAATATTTTGATAAGTTTAACGACAGAACCCATGTACGAAAGAGTTGTTTATTCAAGTTTGGAGACGAATAGAGTTCGAAGAATATGTCGATTTACGAGACGTCGAGTACGAGCAAAGACGATTAAGGAAATCTCCAGACCTTTTAAAGGAAGAATGTTATTAGCAAGGGAATGGATATGATCCGTAGTGTAAGCGGAATTTGAAGTTATGATTGTAAATTTCGTAAAGAATGCAAATATGGTCGAATTATAGGACTATTAAACGTGGAAGCATGACGCTAAAGATACGAGACCTAATAAAGGGAGAATTTTCTTAATAATCGATTCAAGAAAGCCTTTTTGAAAACTTTCTAAAGTTGATATATGACTCGGAATGGGACCTATTGGTTGGATAAGCGTTGAAGCTGTAAACAGATGAAATGTGGATGATGACCAATGATATCACTCTTTTCTATAAAACCATATATATTCTTATGAATATTGAATAAAGTATGAATTTCTTTCATGATCAGCTCTATGAGGTGATAGGAAAATTGTTGAATCCCTTTCAAATCATTCTTCCTTCAAAATATTGCTTTCTGAGTGAGACAAGCAGTGTTATGGTGTGACGCTTTGCCGAAATGACAAAGAGTCTTGTGGGACGCCATCTAATCATGTGTTGTATGCCATATAGTATGAAAGACTGGCCATCTTGAGTACAAATATGGTTGTCTCATTCACATCTAAATCATATTCATTTTTCTTCTTCAATTATGATTTATTGATTCATGAATCCTTCCGCCTGTTTCCTTGTACTGTTATCCCTTATAAAAAGTTTCCAATCAGAATCATATACACAAATTTCCTTCTGGTGTAAGGTCTATTCCTTGAATGTTTTTAAAAAAGTGAAATAGAATCGTGTAGCTGATGAAGTTATATGATAAGTTTGGATAATGGCAAGCTGATAAATGGTGGACATTTACATATACAGAAGAACCATTAGGATGATAACGGGATTGTTGCGAGGACATCAAATCAAAGGCAAAGATATGTATATATGATACGTTGCAAGTATGAGATTTTGGCATGAATTGAAATAGTTAGCGAACCGTATGCGGTAAATTAATTGGAAGAATAAGAAAGTAAAGCTGCATATATCAGATAAGGTAATTGATTGGTTGGATAATAGAAGCGAAGGCAGAAATTCTTAATAATAATCAGTTAATCGATTAATACATTGTAAAAATGAAGCATACCCCAATCATGTGAGAGATATTGGTCATAAAGATTCAAGATCGAAGAAATTCTAGTTATGAATGAACTTCAAAGGTGTTCTCCAAGGAATGGTTGGGTTTTCCCCACCCAAGTAAATGAGTTATGGTTAATCCGATACTCGTAAATGAGCTAGTGAAAGAAGTTCAGTAAGAAAAGACGTAAGGGGAGATGAAGATATGGTGATTCAACTGAAGGGATTTTTTAAGAAGTGGCGCTTTTAAGCCAAAGGAATTCATTCACAAGTTTATGAGAGTGTTGGTTGAGACCATGTGTTGGCTATCAGAAGTTGAACGAGTTAACTAATAAGAACAAGTATATATTGTCAAGGATAGACATATTGTTAATGAGAAAGCTTGAATTGAGATATGAAATAGAAGAATTTTGGAATAATTTATAATAGTACTCAGTAGTGACATTCGGTTATAATCAAAGGATATGAAAAATGATATGATATAATAAGAATTGTTCGCTATAATCTTAAGTTGAACTAAAATATAAGTTGTACTGGCTAGTATTATATGTGATGGTGAAATGATGAGTTTAAAAGATGGAAGCTGGTTGGTCTACTTGTGAGTTGATTGTTGGTTGTTTGATTGATTGTTGGTGTCGACTTGAGTCCGGCTGGTAGTCAATAATATAAAGGAGATGCTGCCAAAATTTTCAGAAAATGCCCTACTATTAACGATAGAAAGTATACTTCCGTGTGTTATCAATATTCATATTAATACTCCAAATGATGTGATCTCGGTTCTTGAAAGAGGTTGTCACAGCCAATCCAACTATATATAATTGGTCTTTGATTTAATTTACCTAGTCATCACTTGGTACAATTGATCAATTAAATGAGTTAATTGATTAATTATACCAATTAATGATCAGTTAGATGGAAATCGATTCCAATTAGATTAAGTCAAATTTTGATGTGACTTTCAAATCTGAAATCAAAGCAATGAGGAATTCGGGGAAAGTAAGAACCCCAGTAGAGTTCAGAGGTTGTTGCAAGTGTGTAAGGCTTTACTTGGATGAATATTTCCTTAGTAATGGATAAAAGAGATAGAAAGTTATTTGTATGGACAGGAGAGAAGGATGTTTTTAAGAACGAAAGATTTAAGATAGAGGAAAGAGAAGGAAGGAAGGAAAAGAAGAAGGGAGATGGAATTAAGAAGAAATTTGTACCTACACCAATATGGATTTTATTAACCAATCAAAGAAATTCTATCATTTGCAATAAAGATTTATCAAAGGATGTCTTATTTCTGAATTTTTTGATAATCATACAATAAATGATTTATCAAGTATCTCTGTTTTGGATAAAAGGTGAGCTACAGTTTTAGTTCAGTTTCTGATTGATATTGATACTTAGGTTGTTGTTAAATATCGAAAGTGGTATTAATATAGATGATTGATGTTTACTTCAGTATGGGATGTTGTGAGCATCAAAGTTTGTATTGATATCTAGTTTGATATGACATCAAAATAAGTATTAATATCAGGAGTTCAGTTGTGAATGAGCTATGAGAATGAAGAACGGAAATAGGAAAGAAAGTGGAATCAAAAGGATGATAAAGAAAATTTATAAGGAAGATATGGATAACATGAGGAACAGAAGTAAGGTAAAAAATTTAGGAAACATTGGCAAATGGAGATATGGAATGCATCCCAGGAGAACGATCAAGTACTGAGGCCTAAAAAAAGATATCTAGTGACCAGACATAAAGATAAAATGGGGAGGCAACATGTAGATAAATGTTAGACCTACCCAAGAGCTAAGGCGGGACATCAAAGACTAGATGGATACATTTTTGTAGGAAATGTTATAATGAAGTCACTTGAGAACCAAAGTTGTCTAATAAGTGGAATAGTCGTTGCTTGAAAAAAAAGGTGATACATCATCAGATCCAGAAATTGATTGAAAATGATCTATATTATTTGATTTGAGAACTAACAGGAGTATTCAGAATGCGAGGAATTAGGTCAAACCGGAATAGTATATACCACTCCTCGATGAACAGGAAATAAGTAAGGAAGAACTAAAAGATAGGAATTTGGCTACGATAATGCAAGGGATTCAAGCTACTCCGATAATATGATACGAGACATGGATGTCAAGGAAGACTTTCTGATAGTGTGGCACAAAGGAAGAATAAGCGTTATATGTGGCTAGACGTCAAGGAAGAGTATTGCAGTCAGTTCGTATGAGAACTCCCTAAAACCAAAAATGATAATAAGAATTACAATATGCCGGTGATGCCTCCAGATTAGTATACTTTCTTGTAAGTAGTAAGAGAATTTTGCTCGGCAAATCTACTCAATTGTGATTCAAGGAAATTAAGGTATGATGTTACAGCTGTGCGCCAATCATATCTAGTCGAGATTTTCTCGTTAATTTTTAACTCTAATGTAATTTCGAGAACGTCAGAAATCGAATACGCCCTGGTTTCAGTATATCATTCGTATATGGACGAGAAGATTAAGAGAATGACTAAAGAGCCTTGAATGTGATTAGAAGCAATTACAAACTAAGTTCATTGAACAGAGAAATATGTGGGAATGAGATTGAACAACCAGTAACTATTGGAAATGTTCATGAGCACGAATTTCTAGAATTTGAAAGAAAAGATAATTATTAGACGTTATGTTGGTCCTTTTGGAATCAATAAAATAGAGAAGATAAGTGTAAGTGAGTTGGCTTCATCGCCACACATATAGGTGTTTATATGTGTATATTACCTGAAAAGTAATTAAGCTCCATTATATATAAAATGGAGACTTGAGTTGAGTCATAGGAGCAACTAATAGAATATGATGTCAGCAAGAGGCTGTTGGGTAATGAGTAATACTGCGAGTCAAAGTTTATGAAAAGTGGTAAGGTTGAGAGATCAACCTGAGAAAAATGGAAGTGAGATACTGGAATATATCATTATCTGATCCTTAGTGCGATTCTGAGGACAGAATCCTTTTAAGGGGAGGATGTAATATCCGGAACATAGCGTGCAATTATTTTTATTGATAAATGATTATTATGTGATTTTTAGTGAATTATCTGACGCTTGGTGTTGTTATGTGGATGTTTATATGTTATAAAGTATAAGTATGTTAATTTAATTATGTACATAATAAAATATAGATAATTAAGGTATTTTTCTGGTAATTTTTTGGAGTGTTATATGATTTTATATTGATTTATGAATTTATTAATTATTGTCTGAATAATTACAAAATCATTTTCTAAAGCCGGGAATCGTCAGACCTCAACTGTTTTTATGTTTTTACAACCCGAAACTCTTCCGAAAACTCCTTCCTAACCTAATCTAGTAATTCCAGACATTTTTCGTGTTTTGACTTTTTCGATCCGAATTACGGTTTGACCCGTGCGCGGCCCGATGCGATATTTTCGATAGGCTAACCCTTTTCGGATAACATTATCTTCGTACAATCGGTTTATAAAATCCCGGTTTTGATAATTATCCAAAATAGGATAATGTTTATCCAAAACTTGATATTGCTTATCCAAAACAGGATAGTGTTTATCCAAAAAAAGATAATGTTTATCCAAAACAAACTTATTTATCGATCCAACATGATCCAGAACGTACTAATATTCTGTAAATATAAATAGCCCTTTCTTATTTCCTTTTCACGCATAAAATCATAATCAGACAGTACAAACCCTGAAAAACCAGAGAAAACTTTATTAAAACACCGTATTCTTGAAAATCAATCGCACAAACGAAGGCGTTATCGAACTCTGATTCGGGCGTGCAATATATCAAAACGAAGCTCTCAAAATCTTCTTCCTGAATCGTCATCTGTTTTTGCCCAGAAATCAAGGTATTTTCTTAATTTAATTATTTAAATTCGAATTAGTTATGGATTAAATTATGAATTTTTGTTCTTGATGTTTTGTATATGATTTGATGAGGTCATCGTGTAGATCTTTTCTTCCTGGTCATTTTGGTATATTATATGTCAAAAACTGAGTTCAATAACATGGTTAAATTTGAGTTTGATTCTCGGTTTACTGAAATGAGAGTTTGAATGTTTGAATGTTCTAAATCGAATTTGGGATTTTTTGATTTAATGGATTCTGGGCTTGATTGATTGACATCACTGTGTAGATCATTCAAAAATAAGTCAGTGTATATAATCAGTTTATCTGTTGGATGCCGGAATCGACCCGCCTGAAAAGCTCGAAGCTTCACCGGTGTTAATGGCGATTTCGCCGGCGTCTCGGTTTCAGGCGTGATTTACTTCTGTTTTTGCCGTAATTGGATTGTTGTTGAGTTGTTAAATGAAACCCAGTCAACCACGAACATGTTAGTGTTATTTGGCTAAGGTTCAGGGCTCGCCGGAAAATCCCTGGCGCCCGGATTCTGGAATGGGGGTGGCGGGTCGAACGGGTTCTTCGTGACCCGTTTAGCTGACCTGTTTGACCCGATTTTGATTCTTTGAAATTCTAAATCCAACCCTGAATTCTGTTTCCAGGTTTTTTTATAAAAACATTATTCTAAAATTCTGTCTATTTCTATAAATTGATTTTTTTTTCTAAAAATCTATATTAATTCTGAAAAATCATTTTTAATTTGAAATAAAATCTTAATTATTTAATTAATTAATTTTAGTTGATAATTAATTATTTAATTAGTCAATTAATTTAAATATTAATTGATTAATTAATTTAATTAGTTATTAATTAATTTTAATTGATTATTTAATTAGATTTAATTATTTATTTTGATTTAAAAATTCTGAAAAATAAAATATTATTTTAAATTATTTTCAAGACTCGATAATTATTATAAAATTATTTTAAAGTCAGATTCGGGTGTTCGAACCCTATTATTTAATTATAAAATGATTCGGAGTCCAATTTTAATTCCGAAAAATGTTCAAAAATTCGTTTTAAATACCTGAAAAATCATTTTGACCCCGAATCTTCTTTGAAAAATTATTTTGATCGAATATCTTGCGTGCTATGTGCTATCTAATTGATGTGTTATGTACCTATGTGGTTATTGTTTGACGCTTTTTGTTGTAACTTTCAATCCGTAAATCGGATTTGGGTAAAATGAAGGGTAGATAAAAGCTTCTAACGGCTATGCGATGATGAGAATAGTATGAGATTGAGTATTGATAGATGATTATGATGCCTAGCAGAGTAAGCAAGGCATAGAAAAAGGAAGTCAATGATCCGTAGATAGAATTGAAGCACAGAAAGAGAAGGCAAGTGATTGATGAATAAAAGCAAGGCATACAAAAGAATGAAATTGATTGATGAGTAGAACTGTTAGATGAGAACAAGTGAAGTTGGAAATCATCTATGATAAGGCAAGTCTTTCTGAACCATTCTTCGAGATATATTGCGAATATTTCTGAACTATCTCATAACATGTCACTATTATTCAAAATAAATCTTATTTTATATTGCAAGCGCTTTAAACTGTTCAACCTTAAACCCTGATTCTTATTGATCATGAGCCATAAGCCTTATTCTTCATAAACCATTGATTGTTGAATTCTCAGATACGAGCCAGACATATACGATACTACTCCACAAATACAAATATACCGTAAACCAAGTATTTTAACAGAATTTCTTGAGTATGCAAAAACTTATACACCCTGGAATACCCTATCACAACAAAGATCAATACCCTGTATTATCATTGAACCATTATTCTTCTGATACTTGATTCTTCATCAGGCTTGAAGCCATTCTTCATACTTACACCTTGATACACCCTGGTGACATCTGTGAAATGTTTTGTGCTATGAGATAAATGCTTTATCAATGTTAATTATGATGCTATTTTATTCAATTGCAATGGTTATCATATTGAATTGTTTTAGAATTGGATGGTTTTATAAATGTGGACCAGATTCGTGGTCAGACCAGATTCTTGGTCATATTAGGCCAATGCGTGCCTTAGATCCAGTATATAGAGCAAAGCTGGGAGTTTTGCTCGGGATTAGTGCGTGAGTGATCAGCAGCCTAACCTTGGTTTTTAAAAATGAAAAGGATATCCAATTCTATTCATTGCTTATCCAGAAACTTAATTCTTATGAATCATTTCAACTGATCATTGCTGAACCTCAGTTATTGCTATTATGACTTGCTGAGCTAGTTAGCTCACTCTTGCAAATATGTTATGTTATTTTACAGTTGAAAAGGAAATGGTTGATAACGAGGATTCTCAGTCCAGTGTGCGAGCTAGGATTCCAGGATAAGATGGAACGAGTTAGCAGAAGCTTTATAATGTAGATGAGTTATGTAAGATTGTAAGAATGATATCATTATCAGTTGTAAGCGGAACTAGTTGGGATTTGGTACGATGTAATAAAAGTTAAGGATGTGGCTTGTTTCCATACTTTAACCTATTGCGATCCATGGTTATGATAAGAAGGGTCTTTGTATATTTACTTTTATAAACAGGTATTTATATATTGAGTGTGTGTGTGTTGTGAACCCTAAACTTCTGACACGGGTTTGGAGGGCGTCATATTTGTGATAAGGGCAACTCAGTCACTTTCAATTCTGAAGCCTGTATTATGGCCAACAAGAAGAGCAACAAAGTGGTTCTCACTGGAGTGAGAAAAGGAAATGTGTACCTAGCTGATTTCAACTCATCAAATACAGAATCAGTAACTTGTCTCCCCAGTACATCAAGTCAAGATGAATGTTGGCTATGGCATAAGAAGCTGTCCCATCTAAACTTCAAGACCATGAATGAGTTAGTCAAGAAAGAATTAGTTAGAGGTATTCCTCAAGTGGAGTTTACTAAGGATGGATTGTGTGATGCCTGCCAGGTAGGAAACCAGATTAAAGAATCATTCAGAAAGAAGCTTGATTCAACAATTGAAGAAACTTTGCAACTGTTACACATGAATTTGTTTGGACCAGTCAATGTATTGTCTATCTCAAGGAAAAGATTTTTCCTAGTAATTGTAGATGATTTCTCAAAGTTCTCTTGGACATATTTTCTGAAATCCAAAGATGAAGCCAGTGAAATCATCATCAATCACATAAGGCAAATCAACAATCATCCTGACTTCAAAGTAAGAAGAATCAGGAGTGACAATGGAACTGAGTTCAAGAATTCTGTGATAAGATCATTTTATGAAGAGAATGGGATTATGCATGAGTTTTCTGCAGCTAGAACTCCACAACAATATGGAGTGGTGGAAAGGAAAAACAGAACCCTTATTGAAGCTGCAAGAACAATGCTAGAAGAATCAAAGTTACAAACATATTTTTGCGCTGAAGCTGTGAATACTACATGCTACACTCAGAATATTTCTTTGATCAATCAAGGAAAGTGCATGACACCCTACCAATTGTTCAAGAATAGGAAGCCAACATTGAACTTTCTACATGTCTTTGGCTGCAAATGCTATATCTTAAGAAATCAAACTGATCAACATGGAAAGTTTGATGCCAAAGAAGATGAAGGAATTTTTATTGGATATGATATGGGAAAAGCATATAGATTCTACAATCTAAGAACCAACATTGTTATGTAATCTGTACATGTTGTGTTTGATGATAAAAATATTGAAGGACTGCAAGATGGAAAATTCCATGAAAGCCTCAAATTCGATAATGTTGAAATGGTCAGTGATGACAGTGATGATGAAAGTGATCAAGAAATAGTGGCTAAGGATAATGTAGAAAAATATAGAACTAATGAGGCACATAATTCAACATCCGTCGAGTTACATAATGCTTCATCCGTCGGTAGATAATCTGCTTCATATGTCAGTAGACAATCAGCTTCATCCATCGAGATACAAAGTGCATCAAGAATGAGAGAAGCTGAGAGTCAAAATAGATCACTTTCAGAAATAACCCCATCTTTAAGTCAAAGATACATAAATTCAGTGGGATTTTCTTATAATCAAAACTCAGTCACACATCAAGAAAACAATGAGGCCTCTTCATCTAGAGCTAACCTATCACAACAGAGAAAATGGACTAGAGATCACCCCTTTGAGCTCATTATTGGTGATGCATCTTCTAGAGTTTAAATAAGGAAATCAACTCAAGAAGAATGTTTGTATAGCAGCTTTTTTCTAAGGAAGAACCAAAGAAGGTAGAAAAAGCTCTGTTGGATCCTGATTAGGTTTTAGCTATACAGGAAGAGCTAAACCAACTTGAAAGGAACAAGGTATGGAAGCTGGTACTCAGGCCTAAAGGAAAGAATTCAATTGACACGAAGTGGGTATTTAGAAACAAGATGGATGAAAATGGCATAGTTGTCAGGAAAAAATCTAGATTGGTTGCTAAGGGCTACTGTCAACAAGAAGGAATAGATTTTGATGAAACTTTTGCTCCTGTTGCAAGACTTGGAGCCATCAGAATTTTCTTAGCCTATTCAGCCCATGCCAATTTCAAAATTTATCAAATGGATGTCAAAAGTGCCTTTCTGAATGGAGATTTGGAGGAGGAAGTCTATGTCAGTCAGCCTCCTAGTTTTGAAGATCTTAGTTTTCTAGAATATGTCTACTATCTTTTGAAAGCACTTTATGGATTGAAGCAAGCACCTAGAGCCTGGTATGATACTTTGTCAAAGTTTCTCTTAGAAAATCACTTCACAAGAGGTACTGTTGACACAACTTTATTCTTTATAAATGTTAATGGATCTAGTATACTTATTCAAATTTATGTAGATGATATTATATTTGGCTCTACAGATGAAAACTTTGTAAAAAGTTTGCCGAATTAATGCAAAGTAAGTATGAAATGAGCATGATGGGAAAACTAACTTACTTCCTTGGTTTACAAGTTAAGAAAGTTAGTGATGGAATATTCATTAGTCAAACCAAATATATTTATGATCTTTTAAAGAATTTTGATCTAATGGATTCTGCAAAAACTCCCATGGCCATTGCAACTAAACTTGAATTAAACACTACTGAAAAGTCTATGGATATTTCAAGCTATAGAGGCATGGTTGGCTCACTTCTGTACTTAATAGCTTGTAGGCTAGATATAATGTTTGCTACTTATCTTTGTGCTAGATTTCAGGCTAATCCTAGAGAATCTCACTTAGTAGCTATTAAGAGAATTTTCAGATTTCTCAAGGGAACAACAAAACTTGGCATTTGGTACCCTAAAGATTCAGGTTTTGATCTAACTGGTTATTCAGATGAAGATTATGTAGGTTGTAAAATAGATAGAAAAAGTACAGCAAGAACCTATCAATTTCTAGGAAACAAGCTTATATCCTGGTTCAATAAAAAGCAAAATTCAGTTTCTACTTCTACTGCTAAAGTTGAATATATTGCTACTAGTAATTGCTGTGCACATATTTAATGGATGAAAAACCAACTGTTGGACTATGGTCTACAAGTGAACATAATTTATATTTTCTGTGATAACACAAGTGCAATTGCCATCACTAAAAATCCAGTACATCATTCAAGAACAAAGCACATAGACATCAAGTATCACTTCATTAGGGAGCATGTGATGAATGGTACTGTGGAACTTCATTTTATTCCAAGTGAAATGCAGCTTGGAGATATCTTTACCAAGACACTTGATGAATCCACCTTTACTAGGTTGGTAAGTGAGTTAGGTATGCTAAATTATTCTTAAATTATTTCTGATGATTTTGCAAGTTGTAATGCATCCAAAAACTTAATTGATTTTTCTATTTTAGATGAAATTTTGGCCAAGTCAAAATTTACATCTCGACGGATGCTCATTATCCATCGAGTTTGATCATCCATCGAAATAGAATAGCTTGGTAAAAATCAATTACCTTTCGGGATTATTTTAGACCCGACGGATAATTGCTTTATTCTCTTTCGTCGAATTGTCTACATCTTAGCCGTTAAAAGTACTGAACGTTATCCATCGGATATACTTACAGTCTGTAAGTATATCACGACGGATAATTGACATAATTTTGACAGTTTATTTTTTTTTAAACGGCTATTTTGGGTAGTTTTGATTGGGTATTTAATTTTTAACTTTAATTTTTATTCCATTTTAATCTAAGAATACATAAAAGCCTTACTTCAAGTTTATTTTAACTTTTATCATTCTCTATTGCAACTAACTGCTATCTTTTTCCTTAAAGCAAAATCTTCTTTGTCACTGCAAATTTCCTCACTTTAACAATGGCACAAGTAGTCAAAATCATGTCTCAGTCAGGATTCATCTTAAGAAGAACAACTTCGCTGCTCTTGTGAATAAAGAAAAACTTGCATTTGAAGATTTTCACAAAATGATGGACTTGTGAAGGGATGCAAACTCAGTTATGCCATGCTGAAATCACCCACAATCTACTGTGAAGTTATGGAGGAGATATGGACAACTGTTGTGTAATAGTCTACTGACAAAACCATAACTTTTACTCTTAAAGGTAAGCAATTCTGCATTAACAGTGATACAATTCAAGCATACTTTAAGATTCCTGAGAACTCTACTACTAAACCACACACAGATGCTAATTTAGTTACCATGCTTAATTCTATTGGATATGCTCTTCCTTCCACTAAGTTAAGTGAGATTAGAAGGCTAGGTCTTAGAAAAGAGTGGAGTTATTTGTGTGATGTAGTTACCAAGGTGTTTTCTGGTAAGACAAGTAATTTTGATTCAGTCAACACTGCCATGCTTAACATGCTCTATATGCTAGTTACTGATAAGTACTATAATTTTAGTGACATGATCATGTTTGAGCTAGGTTACAATTTAGGGGAAATTAAAAAGAGAGCTAAAAATGTCTATTATGCTAGATTCTTTATGTAATAACCCCAATTTTTGGGAAATTTTTGAAACCCTTATGAATAGTGTTTTTGCTGAATGAGAAAACTTTTCATGCCACACTATGTAGGGGTTCTGATATGGATATTCTGAGATTTTATTAGTACTTTATATGGGATATAAGTGTATGTAAAGATCGTCAGAATCCAAATCCGAACACTTTGATTTTTCCCGGAAATACACTAGATACGGAAAGATTTGAGAAAAAGGTAACAGGATAAAAAGGATTTAAATTAAAGGATTATAGGAGAGGATCATAAAAGGAATATAATATATTGAGAAAGGTTAAGGAACCTAAGTAATAAGATCCCGGGTATGATCCCTCAAACGATAAACGAAAACGAAAGTTAAGCGAACCGTATAACAGATCAGCGGTCATTAGGCAAACGATTAGGAAGTTAATCAAGGGGATTAGTGGGGATGATGTCATCCAACCAATAGAAAGAGGACAAGGAGGGGAGGATGACATCATGAGGATGACACAAGCATGACATGGGAAGGAAGGAGATGTGGTGGCTTTTTAACCACACAAAATCAAGGGCAACTAGGTAATTTACTAAAACAAACACAAAAATCAAACCAACCAAGCCAAGCAAATCATTTTTCATCAAAATCAAAAAGAAACCAAGGCATTGTTCTTCATGCTCTCGGCCAAAAAAGAACCAGAACACTAAAACTGCTGTATCTCCTTCATTTCTCACTCAAATATTGTGTTCTATAGCTCATTGGAAAGGTATTGAGATGGCCTACAACTCTTGTTCACAAGTCGCGTCCAAATAATCATTGTAAGACACTCATTTTTACAGTTCTTTAAATCGGACTTTTAGAAACTTCAAAGCCTAACTTTGTGTTCTTGATTTCTTTGGAAAGATCAAGCTTGTAGGAGGCTCCCTAAGGCTTCCTAGCAACTTAACACCTCCCAAGGAAGGTATAAACTTCAAACCCTAGCCTTTACTTTATTTGTTAGTAAGTTTAATGGTTGGTGTTGTGAAATGAGAAGCATGGATTGTGATTATTAGTAGTTTGGTTTGATTTGGAAGTGTTTTGGTAATTGAAGCTTGATTATAGTTCATAGGTCTTGATTGTGGTTGTTTGAGTTGAAAATCTTGGAGATTATGGACTGATGTGGTATGGTTTAGTTGAAGTTTTGTTGTATTGATGGTTATGAGTTGGTTGGTGGTTAATTGGAGTAGTTTAAACATTGGTAATCGCGTAAACATAGCCGTCGTAACGTCCGATTTTCTTTGGACTGTTTTTGTGCATAACATTAGGACCCGAGAACCCCCTTCTAGATTATGACCACTGCCATGTTTAGATAGCTCATGTTACGAGCTTCGTTTTGATATGTAGTTCGTTCGATTCCGATGCACGGTTTAGGAGAAACGACCGTTTCAAGTAACGGCGTTTCGCGAACGAAACTTTTCCCCTCGCCTTACTTTGAAACATAGATTAAAGACCAAAATGGGTTAATTAATGTATGAAACATTTATGGTAAGTGTGTTAGGCAGTTGATAAGACACTCGCAAAGGAATCGCCTTAAAACTCGTAAAGGTTTAATTATTAAAAATGGTGGAGCCGAGGGTACTCGAGTGACTTAAGAGAATCAGTAAGCGCAAAACGAGCGTTAGAGTCTAAGTTAGTTAAAGTATAGATTTACAAGTGACTTTGGTTTAATTCCAACTTACTTGTTGTTTATAGGTTACCAGACTCGTCCCGAGCCATTCGTAACCCCCAGTCACTCAGGCAAGTTTTCTACCAGTTATAACTGTTGTTGTGATGTATATAGGTATTTGCATTATCTTGCGATAGATGCATGTTGGTTAATTAGCAAATGTTGCAATATATTGAAGCATGCTGCTATGGTATATATATATATGCATGCCTGTTTCGTATTCTTGCCATATATATCTGTTGGTTCAGTTGATAATACCTATGCTAGAGAATAGCGGTAATTTGCATATACCCTTAGTATAGGGACCCAAAGGTGAAAACATTTTCTAAAACCGGGAGTCGAGGATCCCGAGTAGATTTTATATATATATATTTATATATATATATGGTTATAGTTTTCAAAACTATTAATCGAATAAGGTTTATTCGATAACTTTATTTTATTAATGAATATTATCTTGAATATTCATTCGAGTACTTATGACTCCTTTATATTATTTATTGAATATTACTTGGATATTCATTTGAGGATGTATATGACTCCTTTATTTTATTTAATGAATATTATTTATAATATTCATTCGAGGTATTATGACTCAGCTTATTTTATTTATTGAATATTATTTGAATATTCATTTGAGGATCTATGACTCCGATTATTTGCTGAGATATATTCTTTATTTTATTAAAGAATAAGGTGTCGATAATCAAATTCACTTTTGATTATTCAAATAATAATTGTACTTTCGTATAGGTATATCTTTGGATATTTAATATTCATTTCAAGTATAAGTTTTAATACTTCTACTTCAATTATTTTATAAAGATTATTCTTTATGGGAATATTATTTAAATAATAATATTCAGACATTTTCTAAATATTCTGGGGACTGATTTACTTCATTAAATCAGCTTCACTCCAAACATTCTTAAAAATGTTTTGCGAGTCTTCAAAATGATTTTTAAAAGTTAGAGCGGATCCCAAAACTCATTTTTTTATATATTTAAGATCCTCCTTTCGAAGGGGATTTAAATACTCGCTCAAAACCTGAGGGATCCGGCTCTGTGGTGTGTTTTATATTCGCAACAAGGTTGCTGTTTTGATAAATGAATTGATTACTTACCCAACACTCGGGAAGTAAAATTCTTGGAACAAGTTAATCCATTAACAGGCATCGCCTGGGAAATATCGGTGAGTTCTCCTTTCCAAATAGATACGACTTCTTGGTGGAGCCGTATCAACAAGTTTCTACTTGGGGAAAGTGGGGACAAGCTTTACGTTTCAGAGTCATGGATTTCATCTGAACTAGGAGTGGCGTAAGTGGCCGAGTAGCGCCGGCCCAGCCTTATTATATTGGCCCAAATGGCCTGGAAGTTCCGCTAAGGCGGTCCATTCCTTAGGAGTTCAGTGTTCGGTTGACAAGTAAATCCGACAGGTTCTCCTCTACATGTAGAAAATGGTGGGGTTGTACTACTACGACTGATCATCGTAAGTGGTCTTCCTGGCGCGGCAAACTCCCGTAATGAGTTCATCATCCAATTGGATAATTTCTGCAACACTACCCAGAGCACTTCGATAGAAAGGCTACGGTTGGGCGATTGTTGAGTGTTGGCAGGGTCAAGTTTTCAAAATGATGTTTACATCAAATGAAGTATCTCGTAACTTCATTTTATTTTGATGATATTTTAAAAGATTTAATCTATTCAAATCTGGTCTTGTAGTCTCATCTATGTGATGAACTTTTGAACTAATTATAACTTGAACGGTGGTAGTTCAAGTAGTATTTGGAAAAGATATAAGTATATTGGAGTATCTTGTAACTTCATCTTTTAAACTTATATCTAGTAAATGATTATCTTATGCATGACAAAGATTTTCAGAAAAACGTTGAGACAAGGTTAGATATATGAGATCACCTTGCAACGATATTTTTATACAGTTATACACTGGGACTTTGTGTATATTATGTATGGAAGAGGACTTCCAATATTTTGAAAAGTATATATGTATATATACTGAATATTTTGCGACTTCATCGCATTAAGATATCAAACTTGGTTCATTTCGTTTGACCAAGACTTTCATGAGTACTATGAGAAGGCTCATATATTGTTAATCATTATACATATTATTTTGGTGGGCTTGCTGCTCACCCTTGCTTTCTTCTTTCATCACACAACAACAGATAGAAAAGATGAACAGAACCAAGCTCCCGATTCGCAAGCGATTAGGAGACGTTCCGCAGTTTTCTAGAAGCATTGATGCCGCCGTAGCTGAGGTAGGAACTACCAATAGGCTAGGCTTTCAACTTTTGATGTACCAGATTTATTTATATTTATGAATTGTAATAATGGCAAAGAAATGTAAATTTATTCAGAAAACCTTTTAAGGTGTATTGGCAGATAATTGTGGAATAAAATGACTTGTGGTTATTTTTGGATGTTCATCTCTGAGACTATAACGTGTGGTGTGTGTGTTTATTGTGGGGTCACAGTACAGAGTAGTTGAGTAATTATTAAGATTGGGTGTTATTAAGGGAAATGGAACTCGTAACGACCCGGATCCCCGACCCCGGATCTGGGGGTGTTACAGAAATGGTATCAGAGCTAAGCGTTATAAACCTCAGAGATGATGGGACGTTAAGATAATAAGTTCACTAAGATAATAAGAACTCTTGCCAAGTTCATAGTCGGACTACCTAACGTAGTACTGACAGTTAAAACCCTTATGGGAACCCTTATAAATGTAGCGATAGAAGCGTAGTTCGTTATCGTATATGGTAGCGGGACTCCGAACCCTCAAGTTGAGGAACATCAACGCGATGATGTTTTATTACTAATTGGAGATCAGATTGTGGATCCAATAGAGCGTCCTAACGCAGGACCGGATGATGTTGATATTGAGGATGTAGCGGTTGAGGATGTTGTCCTAGAAGGGATAGTTGCTGAGGAGGATCCCATGGAAGATCCTGACGAGATTGGATAAAGGACCACTGATGAATTGATGACCCTGGTTGGGTCGACTACCAGAGGTAGGATTGGCCGGTCACTACCAGAGGTTCGTTCAAGTTTGTAAAGATAGTAGCCCCTTTAACGTGGCTTACTCATAAAACTGAGAAGTTCGAATAGACAGAGAAATGCGAGAACAGATTTTAAGAACTGAAGCAAAGGTTGGTGACGGCCCCTATGTTGGCGTTACCGGATGGAAAAAGGAGATTTTGTGATTTGTAAGTGACGCTTCGCATAAGGAATTAGGGTGCTTCTTAGCACAGCAAGATAATCGCGTCTGCGTCAAGACAATTAAGGTAATATGAAATTCGATATCCCCGCCCATGAGCTTAGGCTCGTGGCAATAGTTTTACCCTAAAGATTGGAGGCACTACTTGTATGGAGAGAAGTGCGAGAATTACCTAAGCCATAAGTGCTCTAGTACATTCTTACGTAGAAAGAGCTCAACATACGCCAGAGGAGGCGGTTAGAGCTAATCAAGAATTATGATTGGGAGATTCTTTATCATTCGGGGAAAGCCAATGTGGTGGCTGATGCCATTAGTAAAAAGGAGAGACTCAAGATGATAATGTCTTTGGGAGAGTTGATAAGAGATTTTGAGAAAATGGAAATAGTAGTGAAGGTAACCGGAGCCGGTACCGAAAAGCTGTTTGAGATTGCAATAGAGACCGAATTATTGGAAAAGAGCATATTGTGCCAGAAAAAGGTGATGAATGAAGGCAGAGAGCCAACAAATAAATATGAGATTAATACTGAGAAAGATGATAAGGGAATAATGAGGTATTCCTATAGAATTTGGGTTCCGAAAGTTCAAGAGCTTAAGGATGAGAACTTAGATGAGAGCCATAGTTTGAGGAATAGGATTTAGGGCAAACCCAGAGTGTGATAGTCAGGGAGGTTGCCATCAAGAAAGAAAGAACCCATAACATAATAGAGTGGAAAACAAGGTTTTTAATGTATAAGATAACCCCGATTATGGGAGAAGGTTGAAACATTTCATACTAAGGAAACAGAAAGTCGAGTAAGGAAAGGAGACCCGAGACGGTACTCCTATATGGCAATTTATGGACCTGTCTAGACAGAACTTAGACTATTATCCCCAACCACCACCCTGAGGGGACAATGCGGCAGGAAATTCTTTCATGACCTTTAAATCGTTAAGCTCTCAGAGTTCCAAGGAACAGGTTGACCTAGTCGAGGCAAGAGCCTGGCTAAAGGAAATATAGGAATCATTTGAGATTCTAAATGATTGACGAATCACAAAAGACTGTTTTTATCACTCACCCTCCTAAGAGAGAGACCACCTGCTGGTGAAAGGCCAAGGAAGGCACGGAGCAAGAGATTATAATAAACTAATTTAAGTCCAGTCAATTGTTTTCGGGAAAGTAATTCCCAAAGATAAGGAGATTGTGTAAAAGCTTTAGAGTCAGAACAAAGGCAGACGAGTATGATAAATTATGAATCTAAGTTATAAAAGTTGTCAAGATTCGTTCTGAGGACACGAATCCAGAATGACGGGATGTTTGAAATCAATGTTTATGTTGTGTTAGTTCATGAAATAATGATAAGGAAGTTGGGTATGAGGAAACCCTAAAGACTCGTAGTAATAGAAATAGAAAAGTAAGTAATCGTCAGGATGAGGGTGATTCACCATGAGTTAAAATTGATGGTTGAGGGCATAAGAGATACATATATATTATCCCCTGTAAGTTGGGAGGATTCGAAGAAACCTTGAGATAGTTCGAAGGATAAATAATGAGACGCGGATAGACCGAGGAGACAAGAAAGTAAGAAATTAAGAAAATTGGATGAAGGAAGTGACCTTCAAGAATGTGAAGTGTAAGACCGGTGGCTTGATACCCAGGAAGGGAGACGCCAGGTATGAAAGATATCCCAACATTGAGATGACTGTTGAGATAAACAACAAAAGTAAATAAGGATTTATTAAGAAGAAGTTCACGTTGAACACGACCAATATCTTCCAGATCATCCATGTGATCATTACCAAATCAGGAAAGAAAAGCGGATAACCATTTTTATCTTTTGGAGGCCATGTGGATTGACCTTAACTTGAATAAGGATGCTATTGTGAAATTCGGTATAGACTATCGAGGTGGAAATGATTGAATAAG